>NW_016811809.1:593900-602146 GCF_001698545.2 Rhinopithecus bieti
TTTTTTTTTTTTTTTTTTTTTTTTTTTATCACTTCCCGTTGCTTTATTTCCATAACAGCAACCACAGTATGGTGATTTCTGCTTTCCCTCCAAGAAGACAACTGTCCTCCAACACCCAACTTTTTTTTTTTATTATTATACTTTAAGTTCTAGGGTACATGTGCACAATGTGCAGGTTTGTTACATATGTATACTTGTGCCATGTTGGTGTGCTGCACCCATCAACTCGTCATTTACATTAGGTATAACTCCCAATGCAATCCCTCCCCCCTCTCCCCACCCCACAACAGGCCCTGGTGTGTGATGTTCCCCCCCACCACCACCGGAGTCCAAGTGATCTCATTGTTCAGTTCCCACCTATGAGTGAGAATATGCAGTGTTTGGTTTTCTGTTCTTGCGATAGTTTGCTGAGAATGATGGTTTCCAGCTGCATCCATGTCCCTACAAAGGACACAAGCTCATCCTTTTTTATGGCTGCATAGTATTCCATGGTGTATATGTGCCACAGACTGGATTAAGAAAATGTGGCACATATTCACTGAAAATTAAAATCCTTGAGTTGCCACTGCTCTTTTGACTCATTATTCCATCGAGACTCTGAGCCCTTGGTAAGTGAAGCAGGTTAGTGGGAAAAATTAATTCAGGGTCTTGAAAGATGGTTGATTTAATACCCAAAATTTAGTTAACCTAAAGTTCAACCCATTTACTTGTTCATTTCTAAACAAAACAGAATAGAAAATTTAGCCTATTGGTTTAAATTACATCTCACTATGCTATAAGATTCTTTTTATATCCCAGTTTATATAAATTCATTAATTATATCACCTACTTTTAATACTGAACCCAATATGTTCCTCTTATTGTACTATAAAGGAAAAAAACATAGGTCTATTCAAATTTTTAGAGTCTATTTTTCATACTGAGAAATGTCCAATTATTTCTTATTTAATTATAAGTTCCTGTATTAGAAGAGAGAAGGTCTTTAATAATGATACTGTTAAGGGGTTCAGTTAACTTGGCAACATTTTAACATTGTGACCTTTCCTAAACAGAAAGCTATCTAAATTTTTAAAAAATTTTATCTTTATATTTTCACAGAATATATAAGTAAAAGAAACTAAAAGTCACATTTTGTAATAACTAGTCTTAGTATGAGAAGAAATTTTAAATATGCTGTAAAGAAGACTTGAAATTGCAAAATGATTGCAAATTATGTTTTCTTTTAACTTGGCCTAGGAGTAAGGTATTTTAATAAAGAAATAATTATCATCGATATAGTAGATTAAATATTATCAAAAATTATAATTTCCTGGATACTGAAATGATTTGGAAAATAAAATGTAATCTTTCTTTGATAAGTAAGAAAGTATTTTAAAATCTTAAATGTTTTCTGGGGTCAGCACAATAAATATCATTTAACATGAGTTATCTCATTACTGCCAACATATAGACATCTATATTCAGAGGAATGCCAGGTTAAAGAGGAACTAATAGGCTGGGCGTGGTGGCTCACACCGTGGGCCTGTGATCCCTGCACTTTGGGAGGCCAAGGCAGGTGGATCACCTGAGGTCAGGAGTTCAAGACCAGCCTGGCCAACATGATGAAACCCTATCTCTACTAAAAATACAAAAAATTAACTAGGAGTGGTGGCACACACTTGTAATCCCAGCTACTCAGGAGGCTGAGGCAGGAGAATTGCTTGAACCCAGGAGGCAGATTACAGTGAGCCGAGATCATGGTGCTGCACTCTAGCCTGGGCAACAAGAGTGAAATTCTGCCCCAAAAGAAAAAGGAAAAAAGAAAAAGGAACTAATAAACAATATTTTACTATGTGTAACTAACATAGAACATTTAAAAATATATGTCCCTGTCTTTTATATTTACATAAACTTCCAACTGTACAGCTAATCAAAGTGCAATTGCATATGATTATATTGCTCCCTCTATGTCTTCATTACAAAAGTGAGATTTGGCGAACAAACATATTCCTTTCTGAAATCCTCATATGACATTAGGAGCCAAACAAATTAAGAGCGATGTTTCAAATACGCAAAAGCAAATGTAAGAGACTTAATGTCTTCTCTTAAAACGATTCTCAATCTGTTTGAGCAAAGAAAACTTCCCACTCAACCTATAATTGTTAAGAAATTAACCAGTTTAAAACATAAACTAGCAACAAAAACAGACCCAGCTTTTAAAACTATTTAAAGACATCGAGTCTCGAGAGAAATGTGCTTTTGCAATATCACAAGAGGAAACAACTTTTTCATTTTGAGGACTTGAAAGATTTATTTAGGAACTAATATTGATCTATTGACTATAAAGTACAGCTGTTGTATAAATTGACCTTACTAATGTACTTGGTGGCATTCATTGAATGCATTAACACCAATCAAGCATTGAAATAAAAATACTGACTGGAATATGTGCATCCATTTGGTTCATGATAAAAACTGACACATTCCTAACATTTTAGTCCTAGTGAAATTTCTAAAATGTTAATTTGCTTTTTATTAAAAAATAATTGGATGGGAAACTAATTTGAGGGTAGGGAATAATAAGAACATTCTGCACACAAAATGCATCAAAGGGAAAGACTCTTAAAAAAAACTACAGCTTCTTGATTATAAAACAATGTTGACAAAAATCAGAACTGCCACAGAATCATGGCAGAACTTCTAAAATCCAGTTATCTGAGAAGTAGTTATATAACTGTATTCTCTGCAATGTCTATATAATTTATATGTGCACTAGCTATGGTTCCATCATCTGTATTGTTACATAAGCTTACTATTTCTATCTTGGTTTCTTAAAGCCCAACTTTGAAATATGTATTTACTAAAATATGGTTATAATTTTTTAAATTATCTTGTAAGAGGATAATCATCAGCTTGAAAAGTTGTATTAGTTACTATTCAAAAATTAAAAATAAAACATACTAATATTACATTTTTCTTTTTATTTTCTGTTCTTAATTTTATTTTTAAGTAGATAATTCATTCACATACAAGATTCAGAAGTTAGTAATATTTTAGGAACTTTTATATATTATTGGGAGACATGACTGTGCCCTAAGCAAGTTCTAAAAATAGTGCATTTTTATTAATAACATGTCTTGCTCCTCTTCCACATCCTGTTATAATATTTCAGCTCTCTAGTTTTAACTCTGTACATGCATCTTCAACATTCTGAGGCATTGCTTGAACCAATAAGCAGAATTTCATTCTGACATGATTTATAAACAGGGGAGCATTTCAGTTTATATTTATAGATGTATGACATCCTTTATTCTCATGCATTACCTCTTCTGGCCAACAAAATGATTATCAAAATAAGTTGCTTCCAGCTGGGCCTGGTGGTTCATGCCTGTAATCCCAGCACTTTGGGAGACCGAGGCAAGTGGGTCGCCTGAGGTCAGGAGTTTGAAACCAGTCTGGCCAAAATGGTGAGACTCCATCTCTACTAAAAATACAAAAAAATTAGCCAGGCATGGTGGCAGGCACCTGTAATCCCAGCTACTCGAGTGGCTGAGGCAGGAGAATCGTTTGAACCCAGGAGGCAGAAGTTGCAGTGATCCGAGATTATCCCACTGCACTCCAGCCTGGGCGACAAGAGTGAAACTGTTTCAAAAATAAAANCATTCTACTGTAGCATTGTTCTTTTTTTTTGCAGTTCTTATTTATATTTTAAGTAGATAATTCATTCACATACAAGATTCAGAAGTTAGTAATATTTTAGGAACTTTTATATATTATTGGGAGACATGACTGTGCCCTAAGCAAGTTCTAAAATAGTGCATTTTATTAATAACATGTCTTGCTCCTCTTCCACATCCTGTTATAATATTTCAGCTCTCTAGTTTTAACTCTGTACATGCATCTTCAACATTCTGAGGCATTGCTTGAACCAATAAGCAGAATTTCATTCTGACATGATTTATAAACAGGGGAGCATTTCAGTTTATATTTATAGATGTATGACATCCTTTATTCTCATGCATTACCTCTTCTGGCCAACAAAATGATTATCAAAATAAGTTGCTTCCAGCTGGGCCTGGTGGTTCATGCCTGTAATCCCAGCACTTTGGGAGACCGAGGCAAGTGGGTCGCCTGAGGTCAGGAGTTTGAAACCAGTCTGGCCAAAATGGTGAGACTCCATCTCTACTAAAATACAAAAAAATTAGCCAGGCATGGTGGCAGGCACCTGTAATCCCAGCTACTCGAGTGGCTGAGGCAGGAGAATCGTTTGAACCCAGGAGGCAGAAGTTGCAGTGATCCGAGATTATCCCACTGCACTCCAGCCTGGGCGACAAGAGTGAAACTGTTTCAAAAATAAAATAAATAAGTTGCTTCCCATCTCTTACAGGGAATAGGGATAAGGAATGTAATATAAAATAGACAGCAAGGGGTTTGTTGAGAAATGTGTAATAATATTGAAAAATATGCCTAGTTTAAAGGTTTTTAGAACAACAAAATTTGCTTTTCAAAATTTTAAGAAAAAAGCATACCATGAGGAAACAAATTAAAGATAAATTTAGAAACACTAAATCTGGCATACTGTCCAAATCCACACTGTTTTAGATAAACAAATTTAGGCGCAGAGAAATTGAGCAGCTTCCTCAAGATTGTCTATCTAATTAATGACAGATCTGAGACTATGATACAGTCTCCGAACCTCCAATTCTGATCTCATTTTGCTGCCAACATCATCCCTATTGATGCACATTGCCCTTGAATGTCCTGCAATGATGGTATATATTCAAATTACAAGTAGAGGATCCCCTCAAATCTTTATGGGAATAAATAAATAAATGGGGTTATGAAGGAATTAGTAACATTCATGGATGATATACTCAGAATAACTTTTTAATTAGGAACGTTTGGGAGCTACTATCAAAATTTTCCCCCAGATATCCCCTCTCCACTCTATTGAAACTGAACTCTCTAAAATGACGGCCACACGCAATAAATTGACCTCAAGATTGAATCTTTGAAAGCTGGCAAGCCCCATCCCCTGCCTTCTGTGACACCTTGTCTTGGCCATCCTTTTGGATTCTCTTTTTAGCCTCACTTCCTCTGCTTCCATAATTATAGCTTTTACCTAAGGCCTTCTGCTACACTCTTGAACTCCTCTCTTACTGAGATCCATCCATTTTCACTAGGTCTCTGTAGATGCTTTCAAAATTTTCATCTGCTCTTTTGTTGACTTTCATCCTATGTGATATTCCCAACAGCCCACGGAGAATCTCCCTTTGAACACCCTGAGCAAGTATCTCAAATTCAACTTGTCTAATAACGAATTTCTTTTTTCTAAAAAAGATCTCTCTCCTAAATCCTGTGTTTCTGTTGTTGTGCTCTCAATAAATTATGATCAAAACATTGGAGTCTTCTTTGATCCTTTGTCTGTTTACAACACATATCCCATACCGAAACTTTATGAACTTTTTAAATTTACCTCATACTCCTCTTCTTTCTCCTACTTCAGTTGTCTCTTATCTATATTATCTAATTTTGAGTTATTACATAAACACTTGATATTTTGTCTCTTACCTCCTAACTCCACCTTGATCAATAGACTCATTCACATTACCTTCAGATGAATCGTAAAGGGTATTTTAAATCCCTTGACATTCTTCTACTCAAACCCTTCAAATTCGTTCACTTTATATCCAAAGTCTTTAGTCTGACATTGAAAGCCATACACAGCGCACTATTGTCTCATCTTCCATCAACATCGCACAACTAACACTAAATAAAGTGATCCTATTACAGATTTAGTCCTGAATCACTTTCTCTGACTCATCTCAATTTATTCATTCTGGACTGTTTTGATCCTGGCACCATTTACCCTTGCAATTAAATCTCCTTACACTTAATACTTGTCACTCATTTGCATTTCAACTCTTTAACTGCTTCTCTTCATGCCTTTCTCCTTGACTGCTATCTTTAACCATGGAAAATAAATATTCTTCTTTATTACAAAACATTATGTATTAGTCCATTCTCATGTTGCTAATAAAGACATAGCCAAGACTGGGAATTTATAAAGGAAAGAGGTTTGACTCACAGTGTCACATGGCTGGAAGGCCTCACAATCATGGCAGAAGGCAGGAAAGAGAGCATGTGCAGGGGAACTCCCCTTTATAAAACCATCAGATCTCATGAGACTTACTCACTATCCCAAGAACAGCATGGGAAAGACCCACCCCCATGATTCAATTACCTCCCATAACATGTAGAAATTATGGGAGCGACAATTCAAGATGAGATTTGGGTGACGACACAGCCAAACCATATCACATCAAAACTTGCCATAGAATTTCCACACTCTTTTCTCCACTATCTACTCTAAGACTTTCTCTGTTTACTCAAAAACTTTCTAGACAACTTCTTCTGGCCATGACCCCTCATCCCTGAACATATCAGTATGTAATGTTCCTTTTGTAGGCTCAAGCATCTCTATGTTTGATTTTAGTTAACACAAGCCTAGAATGTTTTTCCCAACTTTCTTTGGTGACTGCATATCAACTTCACTTTACTACCCATTAAAATTACCTAAGCATTGCCCACAAAAACACTTCCTCTGAAATTCTGTAGCAGCCTTGTTAAATAGAAATAAAATGTAAGCCACAAATGTGGGACAGGAATCTAATTTAAAACTCTTAGAAGCCACATTATATAAGTAAAACTTAATAAATGAAATTAATTTTAGGTTGTATTTTACCCAAAATATCATTATCTAAATGTGAAGTTAACATTAATGAGATGTTTTTACATTTTTTTGAAGGATTTTTTTTTATTATACTTCAAGTTCTAGGGTATATATGCACAATGTGCAGGTTTGTTACATGTGTATACAGGTGCCGTGTTGGTTTGCTGCACCCATTAACTCATCATTATACATTAGGTATTTCTCCTAATACTATCCCTCCCCCAATCCCCCACCCCATGACAGGCTCGGTGTGTGATGTTCCCCTTCCTGTGTCCAGGTGATCTCATTGTTCAATTCTTACCTATGAGTGAGAACATGTGGTGGTTGGTTTTCTGTCCTTGCAATAGTTGGCTCAGAATGATGGTTTCCAGCTTCATCCATGTCACTACAAAGAACAAGAACTCATCCTTTTTTATGACTGCATACTATTCCATGGTGTATATGTGCCACATTTTCTTAATCCAGTCTATCATTGATAGACATTTGGGTTGGTTCCAAGTCTTTGCTATTGTGAATAGCATTGCAATAAACATACGTGAGCAATGTCTTTATAGTAGAATGATTTATAATGCTTTAGGTATATACTCAGTAATGAGATGGCTCAGTCAAATGGTATTTCTAGTTCTAGATCCTTGAGGAATCACCACACTGTCTTCCACAATGGCTGAACTAGTTTACAGTCCCACCAACAGTGTAAAAGTGTTCCTATTTCTCCACATCCTCTTCAGCACCTGTTGTTTCCTGACTTTTTAATGATTGCCATTAAATGTGAGATGGTATCTCATCATGGTTTGGATTTGCATTTCTCTGATGAGCATTTTTTCATGTGTCTGTTGGCTGCATAAATGTCCTCCTTTGAAAAGTGTCAGTTTATATCCTTTGCCCACTTTTTGATGGGGTTGTTTGATTTTTTCCTGTAAATTTGTTTAAGTTCTTTGTAGATTCTGAATATTAGCCCTTTGCCAGATGGGTAGATTGCAAAAATTTTCTCCCATTCTGTAGGTTGCCTGTTCACTCCAATGGCTGTTTCTTTTGCTGTGCATGAGCTGTTTAGTTTCATTAGATCCCATTTGTCAATGTTGGCTTTTGTTGCCATTGCTTTTTGTGTTTTAGTCATGAAGTCCTTGCCTGTGCCTATGTCCTGAATGGTATTGCCTAGGTTTTCCTCTAGAGTTTTTATGGTTTTAGGTCTAACATTTAAGTCTCTAATCCATCTTGAATTAATTTTTGTATAAGGTGTAAGGAAGAGATCCAGTTTCAGCTTTCTACATATGGCTAGCTAGTTTTCCCAGCACCATTTATTAAATAGGGAATCTTTTCCCCATTGCTTGCTTTTGTCAGGTTTGTCAAAGATCATATGGATGTAGGTGTGTGGTGTAATTTTTGAAACCTCTGTTCTGTTCCATTGGTCTATATGTCTGTTTTGGTACCAGTACCATGCAGTTTTGGTTACTGTAACTTTGTAGTATAGTTTGAAGCCAGGTAGCATGATGGTTACTGTAACTATAGTATAGTTTGACGCCAGGTAGCATGA
>NW_016811809.1:603689-616427 GCF_001698545.2 Rhinopithecus bieti
GGATATCCTTGTTAACTTTCTGTCTCGTTGATCTGTCTAGTATTGACAGTGGGGTGTTGAAGTCTCCCATTATTATTGTGTGGGAGTCTACGTCTCTTTTTAGGTCTCTAAGGACTTGCTTTATGAATCTGGGTGCTCCTGTATTGGGTGCATATACATGTAGGAGAGTTAGCTCTTCTTGTTGAATTGATCCCTTTACCATTATATAATGGCCTTCTTTGTCTCTTTTGATCTTTGTTGGTTTAAAGTCTGTTTTATCAGAGACTAGGATTGCAAACCTTAATTTTTTGCTTTTCATTTGCTTGGTAGATCTTTCTCCATCCCTTTATTTTGAGCCTCTGTGTGTCTCTGCACATGAGATGAGTCCCCTGAATACAGCACACTGATGGGTCTTGACTCTTTACCCAATTTGCCAGTCTGTGTTTTAATTGGGGCACTTATCCCATTTACATTTAAAGTTAATACTGTTATGTGTGAATTTGATCCTGTCATTATGATGTTGGCTGGTTATTTTGTCCATTAGTTGATGCCGTTTCTTCCTAGCATTGATGATCTTTATGTTTTGGCATGTTTTTGCAGTGGCTGGTACAAGTTGTTCCTTTCCATGTTTAGTGCTTCCTTCCGGAGCTCTTGTAAGGCAGGCCTGGTGGTGACAAAAATCTCTCAGCATTTGCTTGTCTATAAAGGATTTTATTTCTCCTTCACTTATGAAGTTTAGTTTGTCTGGATATGAAATTCTTAGTTGAAAATTCTTTTCTTTAATAATTTTGAATATTGGCCTCCACTCTCTTCTGGCTTGTAGGGTTTCTACCGAGAGATCTGCTGTTACTATGATGGGCTTCCCTTTGTGGGTAACCTGACCTTTCTCTCTGGCTGGCTTTAGCATTTTTTTCCTTCGTTTCAACCTTGGTGAATCTGACAATTATGTGTCATGGGGTTGCTCTTCTTGAGGAGTATCTTTGTGGTGTTCTTTGTATTTCCTGAATCTGAATGTTGGCCTGCCTTGCTAGGTTGGGGAAGTTCTCCTGGATAATATCCTGAAGAGTGTTTTCCAGCTTGGTTCCATTCTTCCCATCACTTTCTGGTACACCAATCAAACATAGATTTGGTCTTTTCACATAGTCCCATATTTCTTGGAGGCTTTGTTTGTTTCCTTTTAGTCTTTTTTCTCTAAACTTCTCTTCTCTCTTCATTTCATTAATTCGATCTTCAATCACTGATACCCTTTCTTCCACTTGATCTAATTGGCTACTGAAGCTTGTGCATGTGTCACATAGTTCTTGTGCCATGGTTTTCAGTTCCATCAGGTCATTTAAGGTCTTCTCTACACTGTTTATTTTAGTTAGTCATTTGTCTAATCTTTTTTCAAGGTTTTTAGCTTCCTTGCAATGGGTTTGAACATCCTCCTTAAGCTCGGAGAAGTTTGTTATTACCAACTTAATGAAACCTACTTCTGTCAACTCATCAAAGTCATTCTCTGTCTTGCTTTGTTCTGTTGCTGGCAAGGAGTTGCAATCCTTTGGAGGAGAGGGGGCACTCTGGTTTTTAGAATTTTCAGCTTTTTTGCTCCAGTTTCTCCCCATCTTTATCATTTCATCTAGCTTTGGTCTCTGATGATGGTGACCTACAGAAGAGGTTTTGGTGTGGATGTCCTTTTTGTTGATGTTGATGCTATTCCTTTCTGTTTGTTAGGTTTCCTTCTAACAGTCAGATCCTCAGCTGCAGGTCTGTTGGAGTTTGCTGGAGGTCCACTCCAGACCCTGTTTGCCTGGGTATCACCAGCGGAGGCTGCAGAACAGCAAAGATTGCTGCCTGATCCTTCCTCTGGAAGCTTCGTCTCAGAGGGGCACCCAGCTGTATGAGGTGTCAGTCAGCCTCTACTGGGAAGTGTCTCCACGGGGATCAGGGACCCACTTGAGGAGGTAGTCTGTCCATTCTCAGAGCTCTAACACCCTGCTGGGAGAACCACTGCTCTCTTCAGAGCTGTCAGACAGGGACGTTTAAGTCTGCAGAAGTTTCTGCTGCCTTTTGTTCAGCTATGCCCTGCCCCCAGAGGTGGAGTCTACAGATGCAGGCGGGCCTCCTTGAGCTGCAGTGGGCTCCACCCAGTTCGAGCTTCCTGGCTACTTTGTTTACCTTCTCGAGCCTCAGCAGTGGCGTACGCCCCTCCCCCAGCCAGGCTTGCTACTTCACAGTTTGATCTTGGACTAGCAATGAGCAAGGCTCTGTGGGTGTGGAACCCACTGAGCCAGTCATGGGATATAATCTCCTGCTGTGCCATTTGCTAAAACCGTTGGAAAATCTCAGTGTTTAGGTGGCAGTGTCCCGATTTTCCTGGTACAGTCTGTCATGGCTTCCCTTGGCCAGGAAAGGGAAATTCCCTGACCTCTTGCACTTCTTGGGTGAAGCGATGCCCTGCCTGGCTTCAGCTCACCCTCTGTGGGCTGCACCCACTTTCTAACCAGTCCCAATGAGATGAGCCAGGTACCTCAGTTGGAAATGCAGAAATCACCCATCTTCTGTATCAATCACACTGGGAGCTGCAGACTGGCACTGTTCCTACTCAGCCATCTTGGAATGGGCCCCATCTTTTTTTCATTCTAATGTCTGGTGCATGTTTTGTATTTGTGACAAATCTCAATTCAGACTAGTCACATTTCAAATGCTCAAAGCAACATGTGGCTTATGGCTACAATAATGGACAGTAATGTCTATGGCAATTGTTAATTGGTTTGGTATTTTACATATGCTGGTTTGAAAAGTTAATGACTTTTAGTGAATAGATGACTATAAGCTGCTAGAGTATGGGGATAGCCAGTGCCAGAATATAAGTATTCAGTGCTGGACACAAACAATCTAATAGTAAACAGGCATTATGTTAAAAAGACTATTATAATACTGTGATAAGAGTGACAATACAGATGGGAGCACAGTGCTGTAGTGGCTCTACAGCTCTCTAGTCCTCCCCCATGCCTCTCACACATGCCTCCATTAAATTGAACCCAAGTGTAAAGAGCTGGCAAAGGGATCGTGACCAACTCAACATTCCACTGGAGTCTATATGATCAAACAGCAAACTGTTTATTATGAATGGAGGATGTGGACAAACTCACATCTGCTCCAGCTGCTAGAAGGTTTGCTGAAGGAAATCACCCCCTGGTGCCATGCTCCTTGAGGTTATCTACTGGGATATCTAGAGCCTATTGTTCAAAGAATGCAGTCTTACAAGCCTGCTGTAAATCAAACTGCTGACTGACAATCTCCTGACAATCATCCCCCCTTCTTGTTATCTCTTTTATCTAATAAATATGGAGGAGTGAAACAGCTCAGGACCTTTGTTCACTAGAAGCAAGGAGCCCCCAGGCCCCTTCTTCCAAATATACCCTTTTGTCTTTATCTCTATTCCCACATTCATCATCCTTGTTCAGTCCACCAGGAATTGAGGTCAGCAACACCCAAGGAAAAAAGTAAGGCACTAGCCCAATAATTTTAAAAATTATTAATATATATATAAATACAATACGTGCTAAAAATGAGAGGAGTATAAAGAACTCAGAACTAAGGTAAACTCACCCAGTATGCAAATAGTAAAAGAGACCTGAAAGGAATGTAAGAAAAAGGAAAATAGGAGAAGAAAAGATTGTTCTAGGCAAAAAGATCAGCTGTGTAAGGGCCATGAAGTAGAAAAAAATCAAATAAGGACCTTGAGAAGCTCCATAGAGCCTAAGGCCTGAGCATGTTGTTGGCATAATACACAGGTCTGTATTTAAAACGTGAAGAAAGTCAAAAGCAGTGAAAAGGTAGTCCATTTACTTATTTTTTCTTTTGTAGCCTGAACTTTTAATATAATACCCAAAACATGGTTGACAAAGCCAATATCACAGAGATTTTCCTATTATTTCTTCTAGTAGTTCTGTGGTTTCAGGGCTTAAATTTATGTCCTTAACTTGTTTTGGGCTCATTTTTGTGTATGGTGTGAGGTAAGGGTCTAGTTTCTTTCTTTTGCATGTGAATATCCAATTTTCTAAAACAGCATTTATTGAAAAAACTATTCTCTCCCTATTGTGTCTTCTTGCAGACCTTGTCAAAAATTAGTTGACCATATATGCTAGGGTTTATTTCTGGGCTCTCTATTCTGTTCCATTGATCTGTGTGTCTGTTTTTATGTCATTATCATACTATTTTGGTTACTATAGCTTGTAATTATAATATAATTTGAAATCAGATTATGTAATATAATTTGAAATCAGAAAGTATGATGCCTCCATCCTTGTTTTTCTTTATGAAAATTGTTTTCAGGGCCTTTTATGGTTTCATACAAATTTTAGAATTTGTTTTATTTCTATGATAAATGCATTTGAAATTTTGATAGAGGTTGCTTTGAATCTGTATAATGTTTTAGGTAGTATGGTCATTTTAACAATATTAATACTTCCTGTCTATGAGCATAGAGTATCTTTCCATTTTTGTATGTCTTCTTAAACTTCATTCATCAAAATTTTATAGTTTTTAGCATGCAGATATTACACTTCCTTGGTTAAATTTATTTCTAAGCATCTTAAGTTTTTGATGCTATTGCAAGTGAGATTATTTACTTGATTTCTTTTATGGACAGATTATTATTAATGAAAATAAATTCAAATTTTTTTTTGTATGTTGATTCTGCATCCTGCCACTTTTAGGGTTTTCTACACGAGTCATCTACAAAGAGGAATAGTTTTACTTTTTCCTTTCCAATTTGGATGTCTTTTTTTCCCTGTCTTATTGTTCTTGCTAATACTTCAGCCCTTTGTTGAATAGAAGTGGCAAGAATAGGCACCCTTGCCCCCTTGCCTAATATCACATTTTAAAAGAAAAGCTTTCAGTTTTTCCTATTGATTAGATTAGCTGTGTGATTTTCATAAATGGCCTTTATTACATTGAAGAAAAAATTTCTATCTATATTTTATTTAGTGTTTATACATGAAAGAACGTTGAACTTCTTTGAACAACATCAAAACTGAAAAGCTTCTGATACAGCAAGGAAATAAGTCAACAAAGAGGAAAAGTCAGGCCTATAGATCAGGAGAAACTATTTTCAAACAGTATATCTGATAAGAGATTATAAAGATACAGGGAATTCACATAGCCCTCTCTCTCTCTCTCTCTCTCTCCTCCACACACACCACACCACACACCACAACACACACACACACACACATGCAGAGACAGACAGAATAATACGAATTTAAAAATAGGCAAAGATAGCCGGGCGCATGGCTCACGCTTGTAATCCCAGCACTTTGGAGGCCGAGCGGCGGATCAAGAGGTCAGGAGATCGAGACCATCCTTGGCTACATGGTGAAACCCCGTCTCTACCTAAAATACAAAAAAAAAAAAAAAAAATTAGCAGGCATGGTGCGTGACGTACCTGTAGTTCCAACTACTTGGAGGCTGAGGCAGTGAGAATGGCGTGAACCCGGGAGGCGGAGCTTGCAGTGAGCCGAGATCGTGCCACTGCACTCCAGCCTGGGCGACAAAGCGAGACCTCCATCTAAAAAATAAAATAAAATATAAATAAATAAATAAATAAAAAATAAAATAGGCAAAGAACCTGAATAGATATTTTCCCAAAAAGACGCAAAAACAGCCAACACACATATAAAAAGGTGCTTGACATCTCTTATCATCAGGGAATGCCAATCAAAATCACAATGAGATATCACCTCACACCTGTTAGCATAGCTATGATCAAAAAGACAAGAGGTAATAAATATTGGAAAGGGTGTGGGAAAAGGGAACTTCTGTACACTGTTGATGTGAATGTAAATTGGTACAGCCATTGTAGAAAATAATATAGAAGTTCCCCCAAAAATTGAATATAGAATCACATGACCAAGCAATCCTCTGCTGTGTATATACCCAAAGTAAATGAAATCAGCACCTTATAGTGATATCCACACTCCCATGTTCATAACAGCATTATTCAGAATAGCCAAGTTATAGAAACAACCTAAGTGTTCATCAACAGATGAATGGATAAAGAAATTGTAATTTATAAATACAAGTGAATATTATTCAGCCTTAAAAATGGAGGAGATAGGCAACAACATGAACGAACATGGAGGACTTTACGCTAAGTGAAATAACCCAGATAGACAAATACTACATGACCACACTTACATGTGGAATCTAAAAGTAAGTTAAATACATAGAAACAGAGAGTAGAATAGTGCTTACCAGGGGTAAAGGAGGATGAGGAAATGGAGAGATGTGGGTCAAAAGGGTACAAAGTTTTAGTTACATAGGAGGAATAGTCTAGAGATCTAATATACAGCAGAAAAGGCCGTAGTTAGTAATATGGTATTGCATAATGAAAGTTTGTTATTACCACACATGCACATGTGCCCACGTGCTCACACACACACCCACAACATAACTGAACGGTAATAGATATGTTAATTAACTTACCTGTAGCAATCATTTTAATATATACATATAAAATATTGTACATCATAAATGTGTACAATTAAAAAAAGCAGTGAAAATGTGCTTGTGCCTGTCAGGAATCTCTTGTGAATGGACATGTCACAAATTTAGGGGCTAAGATTTTAAAAAGCATCAAGGTCCTGTCTTAATGAGTTTTCTCCAGGTTTTACACTCTTCCCAATTCCATAATCTTTGGGAGATATGATAGAGCTAAAAGCTTCTGCATTGTCTTCCCCAAAATAGGGTTTTATGAGATGACATCTGAGGGAGAGTGAAGTTAGTCACACTTGATTGACATTTGAGAAGTCAGAAGTGTTACAGTATCATGTTTAATGACAAGAAGTTCCTCAATTAATTGTCTTGCTAGTAAGCACTAAATGAAAATAGCTGAAGATCTAGTCCTATATTGCAGAAATCTATGTACTAAAACATGAACAGGAAGCCTAAGAATACAGCTACAGACAAATAAAACATCTGAAAAGTTAAGTTCTAACTTTTCCAAATTTCCAGTTAATTAAACGTAACAGAAGAAAAGTCATGGCCATGTTGCTAAAATTATTTATTTCTAATTTGCATTTCCTACACTCCCAAAGTCAATGGAAAAATATCTAACGGCTACAGTGGTGTGATCACAGAAAAAAAAAAAAAAAGCAGTTTCTATTTTTGAGTTTCTGCTTCCTATTGTTCAGACGCACTTTGGAATTTTTTCTCCACAATTTAAATCCTGGTTACTGCCCTGTTACTTAGTCAACGTTGCACGATTTTAATTGAGTGTGTCTGTATCTCAGAGGGAAAGGGCACCACATTTGTAAAGCAAACATCATACCAGCATGGCTCAAGGCTTGCCAGTTGTTCTCCTGGCTGATTTAAAATTTCCAGATATGTAAGAAACTGAATCATTATGGAATCAAAGTCCCTATTAAAATGCTGTGTTTATCACACTGAATCAGCAAAATGCAGTAAGTTAATATTGGTTTCCCAACACAATGAATCAATGGAGTATTTTGAAGTTATATATTTAATTCTTGTTCAGTTGCATTGTGAGTTTATTCAAGAGTTGCATAATCCCTCAATGAGCCTACTATTCTGGGTCCAGACTCCTGGGATACTCTCCAAAACAGTTTTCTCCTTCATCAAGATAGTTTATTACTAATGTGTTATGTAACCTAACAGCCTAAGTGATTATTGAAACAACATTTTTCTCCATGAAATTTAAAATCTACCAAACTTTTAAGTAAAAAAAATGAGAAACTCATTTTTTCCTATAAATACAATAGACTATCATTAGCCACAACTCCAATACAATTAACAATAACAATAATGACATAAAAGCATAAACTGAGCACTGTTGGTGATACAGCTACTCAAAAGCCTTTTCTTCTTTGCTTTGCCATCAAGGAGCCGATTTTTTTTGATTTGGCAATGAGCCTTAAAGTACATGCCCTTTAAGATTCCCTTGCAGCTGGGGGTGACCATGTGTTTGTTTACACAGTAAGACAGTTTGAATTCTTAGTGAGGTTTCCAGGAAAACTATTATTTTCCTGAACGTTTAAAAAAAAGAAAAGAAAAGAAATGGAGAGAGGGATAAAGAGAGAGAGAGAGAAAGAAAAGACTTTATCTTTTTTTCCTACCTAGTACTGAGAAGTAGGGGCTGGCTGTGAAACAGCCATTCTACAGCATTGAGGTGGAGCAACAAATAGAATGATCTGCATCCTTAATGATGATTCTTTGGAGCAGTTGTGCCTGGGTTCTGGACGTCCTCCTTGCAGATATCTTATTATTTAAGAAGAAGAACCCCATTTATGTTCAAGGAAGAGTGGTCACAATTTGTGACATGTGACTGAAAGAAATACAAGTGATATATAGCTGACCCTTGAACAACACAAGTTTGAACTGCACAAGTTGAATTATATGCAGATTTTCTTCTGCCTCTGCCACTCCTGAGACAGCAAGACCAACCCCTCCTTTTCATCCTCCTCCTCAGCCTACTCAACATGATGATGGTGAGGCTGAAGACCTTGATGATGATCCACTTCTACTTAATAAATAGTAAAAATATTTTTTCTTTATGACTTCCTTAACAACATTTTCTTTCTCTAGCTTACTTTATAGTAAAAATATGGTATATAATACATATAATATAAAAAACATGTTAATCAACTTTTATGTTATCAGTAAGGCTTCTGGTCAACAGTAGGCTCTGAGTAGTTAAGTTTCTTGGGAGTCAAAATTATATGCAAATTTTCAGTGCATGGAATGTCAGTGACCCTAACCCTCATGTTGTTCAACAGTCAACAGTAATACCTGCTCTATGTTTCCAGTGTCTTTGTGTTGCACCAGCTCAGGGAAAATCGTTTACTTGTGTCTGGTATAACCCAGTGGGCCTGTAGCTCCCACACACTACATGTGTCCTGGGGATTTAAAGATTAATGAAGTATGGATTCTCCCTCTCAGGAACTTGGAAGCTAATGAGACAAATTTGTAAATACTTACAACATAATGCTACCTGGGAAGTCAGGGTTTCATGAAGGGTGCTCCCTGGGATAGCACTTAAGTTAAATTTGCCTGTGATCACACAAGTTTGGGAAATTTACTATATCTTAAAGGTTCTGACATGTCCTGTAGGAAGAAGGCTTTTTAACTTTTTTTGACCTACTGTTTCTTCAAACTATATAATAATAAAATCATTTTCCCCCTGAGGCAGGGCCTCTTACTGTTCAAAGAAACATATTTGAGGAAATGTTTTATTTAGGGATTTAACACAGTTATAATTTCAGTGTTATGGCAAATGTTATCTGTGGAAATAATTCAGTCATCTTTTAATTATTCACAAATTAGTCCCACTGCTGTGGGTTGAATTGTGTAACCCCAAAATACATGTTGAAGTTTTAACCCCCAATATCTTGAACGTAACCTTATTTGGAAATAGGGTCTTTACAGATGTAATTAAGACATAAACTAAGATGAGGTCATACTGGACTACAGTGGGTTCTAAATTCAATCATGGGTGCTTTTTTAAGAAAATCACTAGTGTCCTTAGAACAGAGGACACAGAGGCACACAGAGCAGAATGCCATGTAATGACAGAGGTGGAGATTGGAGTGATGTGGCTGCAAGCCAAAGAACACTAGGATTGCTGGCAACAACCAGAAACCAGGAGAGAGCCAGAGAACAGATTCTCTACCTGAGCCCCCTGAAAGCAACCAGCCTGGATGACATCTTGATTTGGACTTACGGTCTACAAAGCTATGTGGGAATAAATTTCTGTTGTTTTAGGCCACTTAGTTTGTGGTACATTGTATCTCAGCCCTAAGAAACTGACACAATATCCTACTTCCTATTTGGCTTCTCTCAATTCTATTTGTTCTTGAAACTTTTTGTGGTACTTTCTCTCCAAGTCTAGCAGCTGCAGGATGGGAAAGGAATGGCTTGAAGTGCAGAAGAATTTGAGCCCTGACTCAGCCTGTTTTTAACTCTTTGAATTCAGGCCAGTTACTCAGATGGTCTGAGTCTATTTTCTCAACTGTAAAATAGAGATTAAAAACTTTCATTCATTCTTTAATTCATCCATTCATCTGACAAGTATTGATTAAGTAGTAACTGTGTATCAAGCACAGTGTGAGGCTTGGGGATTTTTTTTTTTTTTTTTTTTTTTTTTTTTGAGGATTAAATGAATGAATGAACTGAGATGAATATGAACATACTTTATCATTTGTACCTCAAAATACAAACCAAGGTAGGATTAGATGTATTGATGAGAATCAATGTTCTTGTTCTCTCTGGTCAAACTGGTAAATATTTGGTTAAAAAAAATGGCTGCTGGTATTTCAAAGGACTGGAAGTAGAAACCCTTGGATGATCATAAGAGGGGATAGGATATGAGAAATTCATGAATTTATTGAACAAAGCAGACCTGATTATATTCCTCAGAGTTTAGCCAAAGCCCACCTATCATATATTGTAATTGAGATGGTTGATAATTGTGTTTTTTTCCTCCAAAAAGAGACAATATGAACAGTCATGTTTACTCATTAAGTAGTAGATATAAAAAAAAAATCATGGTGAGAAAGGGCACCTCTGTCTTGTGCCATTGTTCAAAGGGAATGCTTCCAGTTTTTGCCCATTCAGTATGATATTGGCTGTGGGTTTGTCATAAATAGCCCACTCCTATTCAACATAGTGTTGGAAGTTCTGTCCAGGGCAATCAGGCAGGAGAAAGAAATAAAAATTATTCAATTAGGAAAAGAGGAAGTCAAATTGTCCCTGTTTGCAGATGACATGACTGTATATTTAGAAAACCCCAATATCTCAGCCCAAAATCTCCTTAAGCTGATAAGCAAATTCAGCAAAGTCTCAGGATGCAAAAACAACGTGCAAAAATCACAAGCATTCTTATACACCAGTAACAGACAAACAGAGAGCCAAATCATGAGTGAACTCCCATTCACAATTGCTTCAAAGAGAATAAAATACCTAGGAATCCAACTTACAAGGGATATAAAGGACCTCTTCAAGGAGAACTACAAACCACTGCTCAACGAAATAAAACAGGACACAAACAAATGGATGAACTGTTGCGGGAAGCCAGGGACCCCGAACAGAGGGACCAGCTGAAACCATGGCAGAAGAACATAAATTGTGAAGATTCCATGGACATTTATTAGTTACCAAAATTAATGCTTTTATAATTTCTTATGCCTGTCTTTACTGCAATCTCTGAACATAAACTGTGAAGATTTCATGGACATTTATCCCTTCCCAATCAATACTCTTGTGATTTCCTATGCCTGTCTTTAGTTTAATCTCTTAATCCCATCATCTTCATAAGCTGAGGATGAATGTCACCTCAAGACCCTGTGATGATTGCGTTAACTGCACAGATTGTTTGTAGAGCATATGTATTTGAACAATATGAAATCTGGCACCTTAAGAACAGGATAACAGTGAGTTTCAGGGAACAATGGAGATAACCTTAAAGTCTGGCTGCCTGTGGGCAGGCAGGACAGAGCCGTATTTCTCTTATTACTGAGAACAGGTAAGATAAATATCACTGAACTATTTCTCCAGTAAGGAATATTAATAATTAACAGACCTGGGAAAAGAATGCATTTCCATGGCAGGGCCGCTAAAATGGCCGCCCTAGGAGTGTCTGCCTTATGCAGGTAAAGATAAGGATGAAACGCACCCTAGTCTCCTGCAGCACCCCCAGGCTTGCTAAGATTAGGAAATTCCAGCCTGGCAAATTCTAGTCAGACTGGTTCTCTGTTCTTGAACCTTGTTTATCAATGATAATGAGTGCACAGCTGGACATGGAAGTTCATTAGTGATTCTAGTTTTGCCCTGACCTTCTGATCTTTCCATGACCTCCTGTCTTGTGATCTTTCGTCGCCCTTGAAGCATGTGATCTCTGTGACCCACACCCTATTTGTACACTCCGTCACTTTTGAAAATTGCAAATAAAAACTTGCTGGTTTTATGGCTCAGGGGGCATCATGGAACCTGCCGACGTGCAACGTCTCCCCTGGACACCCAGCTTTAAAATTTCTCTTTTATACTCTTTCCCTTTATTTCTCAGACCAGCCAACACTTAAGAAAATGGAAAAGAACCTACATGAAATATCAGGGGCGAATTTCCCCTGATAAAGAATATTCCATGCTCATGGAGAGGAAGAATCAATATTGTGAAAATGGCCATACTGCCCAAGGTAATTTATAGATTCAATGCCCTCCTCATCAAGCTACCAATGACTTTCTTCACAGAATTGGGAAAAAACTACTTTAAAGTTCATATGGATCCAAAAAAGAGCCCGCATTGCCAAGACAATCCTAAGCCAAAAGAACAAAGCTAGAGACATCACGCTACCCGACTTCAAACTATACTACAAGGCTATAGTAACCAAAACTGCATGGTACTGGTACCAAAACAGAGATATAGACCAATGGAACAGAACAGAGCCCTCAGAAGTACTACCACACATCTATAACCATCTGATCTTTGACAAACCTGACAAAACAAGCAATGGGGAAAGGATTTCCTATTTAATAAATGGTGCTGGAAAAAGTGGCTAGCCATACATAGCAAGCTGAAACTGGATCCCTTCCTTACACCTTAAGCAAAAATTAATTCAAGACAGATTAAAGACTTAAATGCTAGACCTAAAAACCATAAAAACCCTAGAAAAAAACCTAGGCAATACCATTCAGGGCATAGGCATGGGTAAGGACTTCATGTCTAAAACACCAAAAGCAATGACAACAAAAGCCAAAATT
>NW_016811809.1:617612-765949 GCF_001698545.2 Rhinopithecus bieti
CTTTTTCTCCCAAAGTTAAAAAAAAAAAAAAAGACACAAGAATAAATACTAATATCATGATAGTATGTGTTCATGTAAATAATACACAGAGCTTTAAGGTTGCTTTTAAATATTATTTATAATAAAAGACATCCAGCTATTACAGAACTTAGTGTATTAAGATTTTAATATCACAACCTATATTTTTTCATGATATAAACTTTATTTTAAAAAAATCAACTTGGCAATAATTTGTTCAACATTCAAAGAAGAGTAATCAAACCTCCAAACCTTGCCAGCAATAATTCAAAATAAACTACCTAATCAGCAAGAGGAGATTTGTTTCATGGACTCTGGGGGAATTCTTGCAAACAAGGCTCATATGTTTAATCAGCGTCAAAAAATTGTGAGGGAAATATAGTGGCATGAATAATATTTAACTCTTATCTGCTCTGAACCATCTCACAACTGTATTCATAAATTGTCCTAAAACCATCCATAGCTGTTAAGCTTTTCTGCTATCATCCTAAATGCCAGACCCTTCTCTTTAACACTTCCATGATAGTTCTTACAGGGTTGACTGGTTGAGCTAAAACTGAAGTGGGTTAATATGGTTTGACTGTGGGAAAGATATTATAGAACCGAGGAGTAAGAGACAATTTAAGGGCTAGTATGTTCTACTGAGAGATGACAAAGGTACATAAGGGAATATAATCAGTTAGAGAAAACCTGAGCCACTGTGGCTCATAATCCCAGCACTTTGGAAGGCCGAGGTGAGTGGATCCCTTGAGCTCAGGAGTTTGAGACCAGCATGGGCAACATGGTGAAACTTCATTCCTGCAAAAAAATATAAAAATTAGCCAAGTGTACGGGTGCGCACCTATAGTTCCAGCTACTTGGGGGCTAAGGCATGAGGATCTCTTGTACCCAGGAGGTGGAGGCTGTAGTGAGCTGAGATCATGCCACTGCATTCCAGCTTGGGTGATAAAATGAGAACCTATCACAAAAGCAAAAACAAACACATGAGGAATTACTAGATCTAGAAGGATCAAGAAAATTTTGTATATTCACATGCACACATAGATATTCAGCTAAAAAGAGATACATAAAAAAGAATAAGATCGTTGTCTTTTTTAGAAACATGGATGGAGCTGGAGGCTATTATCCTTAGCAAACTAATGCAGGAACAGAAAACCAAATACCGCATGTTCTCACTTATAAGAGGGAGTTAAATGACAAGGACTTATCAACACAAAGAAGGAAATAACAGACACTGGGGTCTACTTAGTGGGGAGGGTGGGAAGAAGGAGAGGAGCAGAAAAGATAACTATTGGGTGCTGGGCTTAATACCAGAGTGATGAAATAACATGTACAATAAACCCCCATGAAACATGTTTACCTATGTAACAAACCTTTACAGGTATGCCCAAACCTAAAATAAAAGTTAAAAAATTGTTAAAAGAAAGTAAAAGAAAGTTTAAAAAGTTAAAAAAATCTAAAACATAAACAAGAGATATAAATATCACAAACTAATTTTCATTTCAAACCCCTAACTTCAATTACAAAATGTTAGTGTTGAAAAACACACAAGAGATGATCTAATTCATTTTTCTCATTTCACAGATGAGTAAACAAGGACAGGAAAGGCGAGATTACTCATTCAAGGCCACCAAGTGTGCAGAGTTGGTTGGAGTTAGGCAGGCCAGATCCTGATTAGTCCGTGAATAGGACGAGAGACTTGACATGGGTAAGCTTACATTTCTGGAGAAAGTCCTTCCCCATTTCCTGACTTCTTCCTGTGGGCTAGGTACTTGCCAGCTTGCATATCACCAGCCCTTAGGTTCTCTCCATATGCTCTTACTGACAGTCCAAAGGGTCCACATTTGTTTGATTTCTAGAAACCAGATGGCCAACTAACGGGAAACCCTAGAAAACCTTTACTTATCTATGTACATCCAACAATTGCAAAGATACGCTCCCTTTGTTTACAGTATTTGATTGCTTGATGAGAATCCAGAGGTTTTTAATTCCCTTTCGTTAGTATTTTCTTCTTGTACAGTTAAAATTCTGCGTTGTCCAAAAAGAAATGTACTTTAAAATGTATATGAAACGAACTGAGGTTTGTTTAATTTAATGAACTAGGTTCGTTTGATTTAACTGTCACCATTACGGTGGGTTTGTTTTCTGTTTCTTTTCTTTTTTTTTTTCTATCTATTGCCCATAGCTGTTTTTTTTTAAAAAAAAAAAAAGAAAAGGATTTTTGAATTCAGCATCATCAATATGATAAAATAAGGGCACAGGCACAGGGCTGGTGTGTTTTGAGGACCCTGGCTTGAGAGGTGTCTTGTCGTCTCACTTCTCCCGAGGCTTGGGCTTTGAAAAGAACAAAGTAGTTCTGGAGTTTCTCTCCCTTCCCCAGAGTCATTATTATGTGAAGAGCAAAGAAAATAAAGGAGAATGTTGCTTCACTGCAGCACTTCTCAATCTTTCATGCTTGTTTCATCTTGTGCTAGTGGTGGCAATGTTCCAGGCTATGGGGAAAATAGGCTCTTATATGATGTGCTTAAGCAAAGAGTAATTCATTAATACTAACACAGATGAGTACATAGGAACTAAAAGAAATAAACAAAAGGAAGAAGCCTTTTAGGCCTGCTAGCAACAACAAAGCCACTATTCCCTGAAGAATCACTCCTAAGAAACAGCATTCTCTCTCAGGTACCTTGTCCCTAAAATTTCACACCCTCTCTTGCTTTTTTCCCTAGCCTCAGTGTAATCCTAAGTGAACTAAAATCTTAAGTCACAACAGAAGATTAGAATAAGATGTACATAATATATGTTATTTACTGAACTCACATCAGATATAATTGCTTTATGGAGATTCTCAAATTTGAAACATGTTCAGCTTTTCAGGCTTGCATTACAAATTCAATATAAAATTCCTGTTTGGTGATTTTATTCAGTCAGTCTTTAAGGAGAGAAGATTAGCAGCAGCTGTTTTTTTGGTTTGTTTGTTTGTTTGTTTGTTTTTCTTTCTCAGATACCTGACAGTTACCCTTTCCACACAAAACTTTTCTTTAATTTTAACATTCTTTAAGTGGAAGTCTTTCTAAAGTGCATATAATAAGTTTCCATGACTCTATCAGGAGGGAAAACAAAATGTAATTTAATTCTTCACTCTTCTCAGGATTATTAAAGCAGGTCCTGGTTCTCTATATGAAGACATTTCTTTGTCACAGAGCAGCATGGCTGTTGATAAGTGAATTGGGGCCAGACAAGCAGCTGCTAGGTAGAAGAGATCTTTCTGATTCTCTGAGTCACTGGTCATCAAATACTTGGCATCAGGATGGACAAGTGGAGCCCCGATACGGCTATTCTCAGAAGTTTTGGGAAGGAGCCCTATTTAACTCCTCCAGAGCAAAGGCTTGGCGTGTGACCATGGCTGCACCCAGAATTACAGATGGGGCTGTCTCATGATTTTGTGGTAAGTTTGCTTCTTTACTTGGCTGCTGCTGCACAGTATGTCATTTACTAACCACAATGCAGTGAAAGAGGACTTCTCCTGGCTCCTTTCTAAGTGTGTGCATATAATGCAAAACCAAGTCTTCTGAGTGCCAAGTATGACTGGATAAAGGACAATGAAATAAGATAATCTATTTTCCAAAAATACCTGAATAATACAACCCAAAGAATGTGCTCTGCCTTCAAGCCTATGGAAATTCCAAGTAAATGTAATAAACCCCACCCTTGAGTTAAATGGGTAAAGTTACAAACATATTTTAAAGTACTAAAAAATGATCCAAACTTAGTCATAGCACTGATTGCTTTATGGTTTGGGGCAAAGGATTAATCTTTGAAGAATACAGATACTATAAATAATTAAAATCTTTACAAGGCAGATACTAATTTAAATTTCTTCATATTTGTGGGTATAATTCTCTAGAAATATATTTTGTTACAGACGTTGATACTGATATCAATATCAGTAAGACAATATTTATAAGAAAACATAAACAAAGGAGATTTGTTCATAGCATTTACAAATGTTACAATTCACACTATCAGATCTTCCTTTCCCAAGTTCTGGAATTACATACTAGTTTCAATTTTATTTTTTCAATATTATGTGCATTTTATAATATTTTTTACCATTTTCCTATCTTGGCTCCTTTTTCCCTAATGAATGAACCTCATATGCCTTATCTTAGTGTTGTTAACCTTATCCATTCTTTGGCCCTAACTTATGTTTCTAACTTAATATCTAATCCTCACTTTACAAAACCAAAATTCCCATATTATCAGACCTTTCATTATTTGTTGAGAAAGCTTTGTACTGTCCTTGCACCATTTCTAATGTCACCTTCTATATGGAGCCTCCGTGACCCCTCCAGGCAAAAGGGATTGGTCCTTTATCCAAATTTCCGTAACCCTTTGTACTTCCCATGTGGCACCCATCGTGTGTTGTGCTATGTTATTATCTGCACACATCCTATTGCATTAGATTGTAAGTAACTTGAGGGCAGAATATGGGCTATTTGCCCACATGGATGTTACCTAGCATAGTGCCTTCTACATACAAAATGCAAGATAATAGGATGATACTATATATGTATGAGTCAGATCCCTTTTAGTTGCAAAATAACAGAAATACAGTCCAAGCTAGCTTAGTCTCTAAAAGGGGAATTTACTGGATCATATAAATGCATAGTTTAGGGATGCAGTTGATCTCAAGTATAAAAAGATTGAGGAGCTCAAAGAATGTCCTTACAGTTCCCTCTCTCTTCATCTCTCTACTTTTCTATATCCATTTCACTTCATTTTCAAGGAGGTATTTTCACATGGTGGTCAAGAAAGGCAAAAGCAGCCTCGTCTCTCATATTCCAAGAAAGACAATCATTGGCTCTGCTTGGATTTCATATAGTCATACCAGATAAAGAATGAGAGCCTAGTTTCCCATGAAATACAAATACAAATGATAATAGCTTATAGTTTTTGTAGTAAAAAACTAAAATTACACTATATATTACAGATTATATTAACTTTTTAAGGACCTTCACAGATTAACGTAAGAGTTACCTTTACAATTTTTTAAATCTCAGTGAAAATATCAAATCAACGAACATGTATCGTATGGCTTTGTATTATGTTCAAGGGATACAACCGATAGAAAGATTTCAACCACTGAGGACTCACGGTCTAGTTGGTGGTTGACAAAATGTAAGGCATAACGAATGAATGAATATAAGAAATGATATTGTCCAAGTGTTAAATATTTCAGCACAGATTATAACCTTAATAATAACTCAAGAAAGAAAGAATGATTGTGGAATAATAATCATTGAAGATTTTGTGGAGACAGTGAAAGCTGTTTTGATTAAAGAAGGATGAATTGTTTTTGAATTGTTGGAAAATGGTGGGAAGAAAACATGATTGAAGGAAGGAAAGAGAATGAAGTCATCTAGAGGTAAGCACTCTATCTGCAAAGACTTGATTGTAGGCTCACTTATAATGGATAATTTATGTTGAGAATAGGGTTAGATGGTTGCAGTAGGTAAGCTTAAAGAAGGCTTTGAATCCTGGGTTGATAAGTTTAAATTTGATATCATTATTACAACTTTATTATATGCAGGTTTAAAAAAATGGAAATGGCAATTCAGCTGCAGGTCATGATGTCAAAGGAGGACAGAAGCTATAATATTTCTGCTGTGAAATAGGGGACACTACTTACATTTCTACAGGTTGTGCAGTGCACAACCCTACTGGGCAGCAATCACATTGCAGTCTAATGGTTTCTCCTAATATTGTGTAGTGCCCGACTTTTTAAACAATATATGGCCCATCCATATGACTTTCAAGAAAAAGAACACACCAATTTGACCAATGTGGAAGATAGGTAGATGCTATGTAGAAGTTGGAGAGAAGATTGAAGAGAAAAATGAAGACTAGATTATAGAATACCTTGAATGTTAGGCTGAGAAATAGGAATTTTATCTTTTGTTTAATGCAGGGCAGAGTTTGGGAAAGTCACTAGGAAATTCTAAATAGAATAGTGAAGTTACAATTAGTGTTTCAAGAAAACTAAATTTAGGCTACAGTATTCAAGATAGATTCTAGGGACAGAAATTGGCAAAGTAGAGAACTGTTAAAAGATTGTTAGAGTAGTGCAGAAAAAGGTGGGCCATAGGACAGAAAGCACAAGAGTGATTTGAAGGGTATTTTGAAGAAATAGAAGGAGAAAGAAAGGCAAAAAGAGTGAATGTCTTACAAAAGAAACACATAACCTAGGACCTATTATCACTATTTAGGTAGAGAGTAAAGGACAAAATTACATATTTTTTCAAATCATTCTCAGTGACTATACTGCTGGAAGTTATACAACTCTTTACATTTTACAGCATTTTCAAATATATTATCCCATTTGGAAATAGATAATTTTTGAAATCATGAAGTAAAGCAATTTCCTAAGCTTATATAAAAGGGTCACATATCTAAAAAATAGAAATTGTTATCACCTACAATAGAATATTGTAATGACAAACTTACCTATGTTTATCTGGACAAGAAAAAAAACATGAATGGGTAGTGATCCCAGCATGTCTAAAACCCATCTTTTTATAAGCCCCGGATTTGATTCCTTATAACACTCCAGGGAGCTGTTCCTTGTCATTCCTCTTCCCATCACTGATCTTCCCCTCAACACTTTCTAAAAGCTTTCTTTGACTCTATTTCCATCCTGTGTCATCTCTTTACTTCCCATCAATCTAAGCTGCTGACAGAGTAGTGTATGTTTCATGTCTCTATCTCCTTTACACTAAGTCACTTCTCAGCCCTTTCCACCTCTGCAATTGCTCTCCCTGAATATAGCATGAATCTTCTCTTTGCTATGTCTGTTGAACACTTTTGAATATTTACCATGTATAACCTCTCTGCAGTGAATGATACACTTTTCCTTTGTCTCATTTTTGAAACTCCTACCTTGACTTCCTGGTCTCATTCTGTCTTATTTTGCCTCTGTGCCATTAACTTTCTTGTCTTTTCATGTTAACAATTTTCCATAGCTCCATTCTTCACCATCTACTCTTCTTATTGTGCATACTTTTTCTGATAAATTTTATCCATTCCCTCTAAAGCTTATATACTAAGAGCTCTCAATTCTGTATCTTTAATCCAGATCTAAAGCCATAGATGTATAATTGGATACCCTGTACAGGCTTCATAAAACATGCCTAGCACCTGACTTCTTAGATGTGCCTCAAATCTGTTCTTCCTTCCACATTCTTTTTAGAATGTATGGAGCCACCATTCATACAAGGATCTAAAGTAGAAAACAGAAAGCTGTCTTTGATGCTTTCTTTCATTTTTATCCTCCATGTGATGGTCAATTTTATGTGTCAATTTGATTGAGCCACAGGGTGTCCAGATATTTGATTAAACATTTCTCTGGGTGTGTTTCTGCCTGACTCTCTTCAAACCGGAATATCAGTGTTCACATAAGATATCACTCTTCTGCCTTCAGACTTAGACTTAGACAGGAACTTGTACTATTAGCCCTCCTGATTCTCAAGCCTTTGAGCTCAGACTGGAACTATACCATCAGCTCTCTTGGGTATCTGACTTGCAGACTGCAGATCTTGGGCATTTCTGGCTCCACAGTCCCATGAGTCAATTCTTTCTAGTAAATGTATTTCTATAAGGAAAAACATATATCCTATTTCTTCTGTTTCTTCGGAAAACCCAGACTAACACAGATTTTGGTATCAAGAGTGATTGTAGAGGCACTGAATTTTAAGAATGAGTTTTCTGAATTGGCTCTGGGTTTTCTGGAGTTGGCTCTTGCTGTGGCCTGAATGTATCACCCCAAATGTTGAAACTTAATCCTCAGTGTAATAGTATCAAGAGGTAGGGACTTGAAAAAAGTGATTAAGTCATGAGGGCTCCACTCCCATCAATAGGATTAGTGCCCTCACGATACAAACTGAAAGGCACATGTTTTCTCCTACGTTATGTTAAGATGTAGCAAGAAGATGCCATCTTTAAAGGAGAGAGAAAGCCCTCACAAGAAACTGAATCTGTTAGTGCTTTGGTTTAGAACTTCCCAGTCTACAGAACTGTGAGCAATAAATTTCTGTTGTTTATAAATTACTCAGTCTAAGGTATTTTGTTATAGTAGCCTGAATGAACTAAAACAACTCTAATATTATTAGATTTAAATATTTTAATGACCATGTCCAGTAGTAAAGTAATCGATAATAGTTCACATGATCTGGCAACAGATACATGCAACATGCCTCCATTGGATACTCCTAGTCAACTACTCATAAGAAGCAAGGAGCTAGGTGACTGGGTCTATGATGCTTACAAACATTTTGGAAATCTAACAGATATAATAAGACTAACTGATTTTTTCCTAACGCAGCTGGACAAAGTGGTGAAAGAAAATGATGAGCTCAGGGATTCCAATGCTCAGCTCAGGTGCATTTATATGATCCGAAAAGCTTCTATGTGTGCCCTAAGGAGACTCTTATCTCAGTTTCAGGGCTGAGATTGCTGAAAATCAAATGCAGAATTTCATCCTGTGATTGGCTAAATTACAACACAAGTTGAACTCCCAGTCTTGAAGGGTGTCAACTGTTAAAATGAGGGCATTGATTAGGAAAAACAGGGGTTCTATCAGTTGGAATGTGCATATGTGGAAAGAAGATCCTAATGAAGCCGGGGACATTGAGACCCTAAATTCTGATGAATCTTCTCTTCAGAAGACTGTGGAAACAGCTTCTCTAGTAGAAGCGGCTTCCCCATCCTCAGCGGGTAGTGACTCCCACCCCTCGTGTTTTTGGTCTTTCCACCTGAATCTGAAGGGATCAATCCTGCATTGCCTGAAGAAACTGAAGTGGCCTCCGCTGCAGCAGCTACCATGAAAGATAATACTGACTCTCCTCAGGACCCCATCAACACCTCACTTTGTTTCTAGACTAGATTCAAGTCCTAGTAAGTCCCTAATAGGAAAATACCAGTTGTATCTCATGAGGAAGCATGCTACACTCCAAAAGAACTATTTTATATTTACACAACAAAAATCTGGGGAACATGTGTAGGAATGAATATTGAGGAAGTGGGATAATGATAATAGAAACATAAAGTTGGATCAGTATGAATTTATTTTGGTCTCACTAAGCAGAGATTCTCCATTTAATATTGCAGCCCATGGAGTGAGGAAAGGCTCTACCACCAGTGTGGCCCGTTGGTGGTTTAAAACATGGACCAAAACGGGGCCCATCTTGAGTGAAATAGAAATGCCAGACCTGCCTTAGTTTAATGTATTAGAAGGAATTCAAATGCTTAGGGAGATTGAAACGGTAGAGTGAATTTGCCATTTAATACCTACTCACCCACCTGGAAGGGTCCAGAAGACAAACCTTTCACCACTACTCTGAGAAATGATTTCATAAAAGGAGCCCTGACATCCTGGAATAGCTCTGTAATCATTCTTCTCTGTAGGCTGAACACTATAGTGGGGACTGTGGTCACTAAATTGAAAAATCTAAATGCAACGGGAATAATTGAATCCCAGGGTGGCAGGAGCAAAGTGACAGCTCTCAACCACCAAAGGCAAAGTGGATATAGTTACTGTAATGAACAGCAGAGTCAAAGCAGCAATCAGAATAGTCTGACTTGCACAGACTATGACATTGGATAGTTAATCATGATGTTCCTAAAAATAAAATAGGAAACATACTAAATTATTATTTGATCTGTATAAGCCAAAAAGTTTTAGGTTAGGTGGACAAGAATCTAACCTAACTAATAAAAGGAAAACTGCCAAAAATTTATACCGTTAATCTTCTCCCAGCCTTCACCAAAGGGATCTATGTCTTTTATTAGGGTAACTATTCATTGAGGAGAAGGAAATAATCAGACCTTTGGGGACTACTGGACACTGGCTCTGAACTGACACTAATTCTAGAAGACTCAAACATCACTGTGGTCCACCAGTCACATTACAGGCCAATAGATGTCAGGTAATCAATAAACTTTTAGCTCAGGTTCATCTGAGTCTTCTCCTCTGTCAACTGATCATAGGGAACTCTCTAGGATGTCACAGATACAGAGTAGGAGAGAGCAGGTAATGTGTCAGTTTGATTACACTGGCCTGCTTTCATTATGGAATGGGCAGCATTTTGTTCTTAGTGGAATAAAAACTTATTCTGGGTACATGTTTCTTCTTGCTTGCATGCAATGCTTCTGCCAAAACAGCAATTCATGAACTTAAAGAAAGCCTTATCCATCATAATGGTCTTCCACACAGCATTTCTTATAATCAAGAAACTCAGTTCACAGGAAATGAACTGTGGTAATGACCCATGTTCATGAAATTCACTGGTCTTATCATGTTTCCCACCACTCTGAAGCAGTTTGTTTGATAGAATAGTGGAATGGCCTTTTGAATAATTAGTAATAGTGCTAGTTAGGTGGCAATAACTTGCAGGGATGCAGCGAGATTTTCCAGAACGTTGTATATGATCTGAATCAGCTTCTCCCATAGCCAGGATTCCAAAGTCTGGGAATCAAGTCGTGGACAGGAAGTGGCATCACTCACCACTATCACTATTGGACTATTGGCAAAATTTTTGCTTCCTGTTCCCACCCTTATGCTCTGCTGGCCTACAGGTCTTGGTTCCAAAGGGAGAAAATTTTCCACCAGGACACAAAACAATGATTCCATTGAACTGGAAGTTAGGACTGCTATCTGGCCAGTTTAAACTCCTCATGCATCTGAACCAACAGTATAAGAAGGGAGTTTTTAGGCTGGCTGGGGTGATTGATCGTGACTACCAAAGGGAATTAGACTACTTCACAATTGAATTAAAAGTAAGAGAATGTCTGGAATACTGTAGATCCCTTGGGGTGTCTCTTAGAATTACTATGACTTGTGATTAAGGTTAATGGAAAACTACAATAACCCAGTCCAGGAAAGACTTCTAATGAATCAGACCTTTCAGAAATGAAGGTTTGGACCACTCTACCAGGTAAAGGACCATGATCAGCCTTGATGTTTGCTGAAAGCAAATAAAAAATACAGAATAGATAATGGAAATAGTCATAAATATAAGCAATGACCGCATGACCAGTTACAGAAATGAGGACTGAAATTGTCCTTATGAGTGTTTCTACTTCTTTTGTTATGAATATGTTTGTGTGTATGAATATGCATATATACATAAACATGACATATATACACACACAAAAATATATACTAAACATCTTTATTTTCTTCTGTCTCTTATTCTTTTATCATGTAACATAGGTTGAATTGACTTTATGTCATAGTATTTAAGTATTTTTAATTTTATATTAATGTATTTAAGTTATGCAATACCAGGAGAAGAATAAACATCACTCAAGGACTTTACCCCCTCTTCTGAGGAAGAGGTTAGTGCGCTTTTGGTTGTTTACATGATAGTTGTATCATGTAAATGGAATTATAACCTTGTTATTATCTATATTTGGAGACTAACTATGTTTAAGGAGATCCCTGTGGGTGCCACATTGACAAGGTGTGAACTTGTGATGATTTATTTTTTGTGTCAACTTGGCTAGGTCACAGGCTTCCCAGATATTTGGTTAAACATATTTCTGGGTGTGTCAGGGAAGGTGCTTCCAGATGAGATTAACATTAGAATTGGCAAATTGGCAAACATTAGAATTGGCAAAAGCAGACTGCCCTCCCCAACGTTTGTGGGCCTCATCCAAGTTGTAGAAGAACTGAATAGAAATAAAGACCCAGTGAGAAAGAATTCTTTCTCACTGCCTGACTTCTTCAAACAGACATCAATCTTCAGACAGACATGGGTCTTCTCTAGCATTTGGACTTGGACTCAGACTGGATTTTACACCGTCATCTATCCTAGTTTTCAGTCCTGTAGGTTTGAACTGGAAGTAAAATATCACCTCTATTGTGTCTCCGAACTTCCAACTGCAGATCTTGGATTTCTCATCTTCCATAATTGCATGAGCCAATTCCTTACATTTTTTTCTGTTTCTCTGGAAAACACAGACTAATACATTCCACATAATGAATCATCAATTCAATTCTACCTGGAGTTTTTCTGGAATCTATACACACAGTTCATCTCAATTCTCACTGCCAACATCCTTATTAGTCATTGACAGTATAAATTTAATGACGTTCTAATACCCTCCCCGCTCCCCGGTTTTGCCACTCTCAGATCTGGTGTTCACACCACTCTCAAGGGAAAGATTCTAAATTAAAGACATTGTGTCCCTCCCTGTTTAATATTTGTCAATAACTTCCCAATGCTTTAAAGAAAAAATATAAACTTTTTAGGATAACTTCCATAAACTATATGTTCTTTATTATCTGGCTTACTTTACTTGCCATAATTGTTTTGAGATACATTCATGTTATTTTGTGTATGAATATGTTCATCCCTTTTTATTGCTAAGTAATATTCCACTGTGTAGCTATACCAAACTTTGTTTATTGATTCACCCGATGAAGGACTTTTGGGTTATTTTAAGTTTTTGGCTATTACAAATAAAGTTGCTATAAATATTTGCATACAGTCTTTTCACAGGCATAAATCTTTGCTTTTTGTGTAAATACCTAGAAGAGAAATGGCTATGGCACATGGTAGATATACTTCTTAAGAAACTTGGCTGAGTGCAGTGGCTTATGCCTATAATCCTAGCACTTTGGGAAGCCGAGGCGGGTGGATCATTTGAGGATGGCAGTTCAAGACCAGCCTGGCCAACATGGCAAAACCCTGCCTCTACTAAAAATACAAAAATTAGTCAGGCATGGTGGCACACGCCTGTAATCCCAGCTGCTTGGGAGGCTGAAGCAGGAGAATTGCTTGAGACTGAGAGACGGAAGTTGCAGTGAGCCAAGATTGTGTCACTGCACTCTAGCCTGGGCAACAGAGCGAGACTGTCTCAAACAAAGGAAAGAACAGAAACTGCTATTTTCCAAATTTGTTGCCATCGTGTTACATACCCACCAACAGTGTATGAGAATTCCAGTTGCTCCACATCTTCACTAGCACTTGGTATGGTTTGAATATATTGGGACTCATTTAATGGCCTATAATATGGTCCATCTTGGTAAAGGATCCATGTGCATTTTAAAAGAATGTGCATTCTGCTGTTGAGAAGAATGTTCTACAAATCTGAATTAGGTCATGTTAAGTGATAGTGTTGTCCAGTCTTTTATATCCTTACTGATTTTCTGGCTATGTGTTTTACTACATAGAGAGAAGAACGTTATAAACTTCAACAATAACTGTGGATTCAACTATAAGCTTCAACTCTTAGTTCTATTGGTTTTTCCATCATTTATTCAGGAGTCCTGCTATAGATTTATATACTTTTAGTATTATTATGTCCTTTTGATAAATTGATCCATTTATTGTTATGAAATGACCTTCTTTATTCCTGATAATATTATTTTCTCTACAATCTATCTTGATAATAATATAGCCACTCCATGTTTCTTTGAATTTGTGTTATCATGTGCCATTTGTTTCCTTTTCTTTGGGAAACTTTAAAATCTTAAAATTTTAAAGTAATGTTAAACTTCCAGAAAATTGCAGAAATAGTAGAGTTTCTGCATACCCTTCCTCCAGCTTCCCCTAATGCAAAATGCCTCCTTGTTCTCCCAGGTTATATCCTCTATTAGAGAGATTGCCATGCTCCACCTGGATTCCCCCATCTAAATGCTGCATCCTCCTCTCCAGGAAGTAGGTAGAAAACAAATATAAGCTCTGCTGCTTTTGTTTCCTGTCTCTCTAGGATTACTTTTGCTTTTTATCTAATGTTTGAAATCATTGTTTCATATGTTTGGTACAGTTTTTTAGTTGTTCCAAGCTGTAGTGTAAATCTGGTCCCCCTATATAGTATTTTGAACCTACTTTTTTCTCAGCATTCAACATATTATTTAGTATTCATTGAAAGCATTGGTTTGGTGGATAATGTAAGCACTCCATGCATATTCACTTGAACACTTTTACCATTTTCCTGCACACAGGCTTTCAGTGTGCTTTCACTCTCAACAGCCAGTAACAGCCTTTTTTGGAGGACTACCCTCAGTCTGTTTCCACATAAGCGGCAGGGAAGTTTCTGGGAATTTACTCCGTTTGCCCTATCCCTTAATCAATGACTTCAAGGAACAAGAATATAGATACTGCAGCTTCCTTGCTCCTAATGGGACCAACTCTGAGGTATGATGTATACTTTCTCTATAGCTCTAGCTCTTCTGAGAGATTGAGCAAATGTTACTTTCTAAGGGATTTTGCTTGTTTGCCATCCCTCCCACCACCTTACTGTTTTTTAAAATAGGAATTCCTCTTAATAATCCTCTTTCACATTAATCCTTTCTTTTGTCCATTTCTGAGGATCCCACACTAGAATAACCAGTTGAAATTGCCAGTTAATATTCTACTCTTTATAACATAACTTTTCTTCACTAGTTCAACCTTTAGGTTGTTTCTACTTATTTTTCCTACAATAACAAGATTTGTAATGATAATCTTTGCATGAAAAATGTTTCTCTGAGATCCAGATTACCTTCTATGTATAGATTCCTAGAAGGGAAATTACTAAATAAGAGACTGAATGAATATTTTATGGTTCTTGATCGTATTGCCAATTTGCTTTCCAGAAAATGTGTATCAATCTATAGTTCTCTTTTCTGCATTTCTTTTAAAATTTTTTACCATATTGAGTTAATTTTAATATAAACTTTTAAACATTTTGCTAATTTTATTAGTGATAAAAGATTAGTAGTGTTTCCATTTCTTTAATTGCTAATGAGACTGAAAACTTTCTTACATAGTTTTCAGTTGTTTCTACTTTATGAATTATCTGTTTATGAACTTTGTAATTCTTTAATTATCTTAGTGTTTTCAACAATGTACATAAATTTATTTAATTTAAAGTTGTAATTTATGCAATCTATTTAATGTGTATAAATATTTCCCTATGTGTTCACTTTTAAATTTTTTAGTATTGCTTGAAATTCGACAGTTTAATTTTCAAGTAGTCTAATCTGTTTTCTGTTGCCATTTTTTCTAATGCTTCTCTACTTAGAAAGTTGCACTACATTTTAAATCAGATAAATATTATCCTATATTATCCTCTAGATCTTTTTTTCTTATCTCACTTTCTAACATTTATCTTACGAATTCCTCTGCTATTTATTTTGACATATGGCAGGAGTGGAAAAGATTCCATCTTGTGTGCCAAGTTGATTCACTTACTCAGTAAAAATTTATTCAGTGTTTACTATGTACCGGGCACAGTGCTAGACATGATTAGTAAAATAAATGTTGAGATGCCTATTTTTTAAAGTGTTTTAAAGAGATTTATTAGATGTTGTTTGTGAAGCTTTTTAAATTTCTCAAACAAAAAGAAATACAAATACAGCACATCATGCTAGTCACATCTGAGATCAACTAGAAAGTGCACTTAATTGATTACTGAAGATGGAGGAGAAAGAGGATGGGAGAAATGTGTGCAACGGCAGTTCTAGAGCTGGGAATCTTGCCCTCCTTTGATATGGTGTGATATCAACTCACTCCTCTTAGAAAACAGATCTTATGATCATAGATATGCTCAACAATGTTAAAGACTGCAAATGAGTAAAAAGCATCATTATCCTGAAGAGAATAAATTGATTATCATGGGTTATTAAAAATACCTTTTTTACTCTCTTCATCTAATTACCTAAAAGTAGTAAGATATAATAAGTTTTCTATAAATATTTTAACATTTTGTAGTTGTATTGTTTATACCACTTTACATTCTATATCCATTTAACATTATGAAATATTTGCATATGTCATAAACTACTTAGTAAGCATCATATCTAACAATTAGCATAAAAAGAATTTTAATGGACCAATTACTCTTTTCAAAGAAGGAATAGTTTCTCTTCTTAAATATTATGTGTAGGTGTTGTCTTGCAGATTCTCTATTGGGGATATTATTATAAACTCATGCCCATTTTTTGAATGTACCCCATTTTAATCAAAGTAAATTAATACAAACACAGAAGACCTTAGGCCCTCAAACAAATTTCTTGCTCACTTATCTAGGTAATCTGTTCAAATTCCTTCTTTTTAGTAACTCTTCAGATCATCTGTTCAATAATTTATTGAGCCTTTAATATGGAAAATGAACTACTGTATGATAGGATATTGCCATAAGAAATAATGGTCCATACATTCTAATGACTGAGGCAGACCCTTCTTTGCTCCTAGAATCTATTCTTAAATGTAGCACTTCACATCTTTAACCTATCCCTCCCCACCAGTTCCTTTCCAAACACTGTTAAGTATATGCTATCCAAACAAGCCAAAAACCAAAAATCAAATGAAGCCAAGACTCAAAACCAAAAAGCAAACTTTATTTTAACCTGGTTTCCTCTACTGAAGCTACACCCAATTTTATCTCCCTTCTCAGCCAAACATATTAACACCAAAGTTCACCCTTACCACACCTCTTTTCATATTTACTTTTACCCATTATCTGCCATATTCTTGCAATTTTCTACCTCATCCCTACTCTGTTATGGCCTATTTGGCTTGATTTTACTCACCCTCTCAGTAGTCCTATCAGTAACATTCCCCTCTCTTGAAGAACTCTCTTCTGGATTCCATTGGTTTCCTGGTCACTTTTCTCACATAACCGTTCTTCACCAACAATTCCTCCTTTTACCTTTCTAGTGATTTGAATGTATAGTAGAAGCAATTAATGTTACTTATGCAACTCACTGGATTAGAAGAGGCTCTCCTCTTCTCTGTCAATCAGATCATCAGAAGCCTCCCTGTCCTTCCCCTCCAGATTTCAGGGCTGAAGGCTCCTGGCACATAAGCTAATCTCGAATAGGTATGTACATGTCAACTGAGCTGTGTGCCTAGCAGAGCCAAGTGGTTTATTCTAAGACTGTTCATGCAATTGTTCTTGCTGTTTTAATTATGCAGTTTAATCAAATATTATGCAAACTAAGAAATATCAGGCTAAAATATGAGTTATTTCCATGAAAATTAAGCTGAATGATTTGGAAAAGTTCCATGATGACTGATAGCTTAAAGAAAAATTGTAGTCAAATTAGGTGAACATCAAGACCAAGAAAAAAAAATTCTTTACATTTAGATGTATTTTACATTGAGATTACTTTACCATCCACCACTTAATGAAGCTGAAACTGGAAACTGTGAGTGGTGTTCTATGGCTAAAAGACAAACCTAAGCTCTAACTAACAACAGGTCCACACATAAAGCGGAAGCCCTGGTCCCACATTAAAAGAGAATTCAGTGAAAGTACATTAATATGTTTCTTATGTTATTCTTTATTTTTTTTTTCATATTTATTTATTTTGAGACAGGGTCTCGCTCTGTCACCCAGGCTGAAGGACAGTGGCACCATCATGGCTTACTGCAGCCTGGACCTCCCTGGTTCAAGTGATCCTCCTGTCTCATTGTTCTGAGTAGCTGGGGTTACAGGCATGAACCACAATGCCTGGCTAAGTTTTGTAGTTTTTTGTAGATACAGGGTTTTGTGATGTTGCTTAGGCTGGTCTCCAACTCCTGAGCTCAAGCAATCTGCCCGCTTTGGCCTCGCAAAGTGCTGGGATTACAGGCATGAGCCACTGCATATGGTCCATTTATATGTTTTAAGGTGTCTTCGTATCACTTTTATATTTTTTGGCTTTAACTGACTTCACTGATTAACCAACCACTTGTCTTAATTGCCTCAAGAGGCCATCTTCTCTAGGAATATCTTGACTGCATCCTTAGGCCTATTCTTTTCCTGTTCTGCACTTTCCCTGAGCAATTAAATTTCCAACCAGAGCTTCAATATAGTCTTTAAACAAATAAATACAAAATCTGCAAGCTCTTTGAAATGAGGATCCCTCATTTATTCATCACTACATCACCCATCTTGCACTCTGTCCTTGCACTGTGCCTTGCACACAGTAACTATTTTAAAATATGTTGAGATTTAAAGTGTATTTAAAAATTAGTTATCAATTATAACCCAAGAATTAGAAGTCAGTCTTGAATGAATGTGTTACAAGAAACTTTCTGTTTTGCAATCATAATTTATCCCTTCTCAGCAACTAAAGAAGCTCACTTGACAAGTATAATTGGAAAATTATCATTTTAAACTGGGTAGCTGAAGCTTAATTTTAAAAAGTAAATGGTAGTTTTTCTGAAAGGTTTGAAACTTTCTGAAGGTAAGCAAATGGTCCAATTCATTTTAGGTGGACAATGACAAGCACCACTACGGCACTGAGTTTTACGTAAAGTGTGAAGTTTTGCTTCTCAAGTGTTGTGGGTTAATTTGTTAAGCAATTTTCTCTGAATTTTGCAGGAGAACTATGGTTATCCTTTCCATTTTACAAATGCAAGAATTAATGGTCCTAACAGTTACTTACTCTTGACCTTCCAGATCGTTTGTAACTTCAGTGGGATTTGTGCCTTGACGCTACACATCTTGTGTCATCTAAATTCTTCTAAGGTTGGTTAGAATTGGGCAGGAGAATCAGGGACAAACTAGCAGAAAGTCAAGCCACAATTGTCACTCATCTGCTCTGGAGGCAGTCTAGAATTATGCCATTGGAGTTCAGTCTTTTCATTTAATAGTTTCTCTCAAAATTGTTGGGTAGAATACTAAGTTAGTAATTCAGTTTTAATATCTTCCTATTAGTTAACATATCAGGTTTTCTTTCCTCTGATTAAGCAGCTAGCTGAAGGAAAGGAAGAGTCATTTTAGATTAGGCTACTTTGTCTTGAAGAAGGCAAGCCCAAGTGTGTGTATGTGAGTGGGTGAGGAATGGGAGGTTGGGAGAGAAGGGCATAGTCATAGTCTAAGATTCTGGAAAACCAAGGGGGATAACTAAAATATTGAATGCCAGGAGTTCAAGAGTTGAACTAGAGAGCAGAATGAAAAAGAACAAGAGTGATTCAAGACTAATGTTTCTATTTCACAATTTTAATTTGGGCAGAATTCAATGCTGTGATAACTCAATTCTTCTTATATTTCGTTTCAAAATTTGTTCCACTTTATTTCTACCTAAAACTATTGGTAGTCATTTTGTTTTGACTCAAAATATTCCTGAAAAGTATAGTTTAAATAATGTTATGAAGCAGATTATTATTTCCTTTAGGAATAATTCTAAAATTAAATGCTGAATGTCTGACCCAGGACTTGGCATTGGATACTTTATAAATATGACCAGCCACCCTCATCGCAATTAAAAAATTACTATATGGTATATCATATTAAAATTGTAATGCCAATTTTATAAAATGGTCATGAGTAAACCAAGTATAGCTTTCATAAAAATAAATCCAATAAACTATAATATTTTGGGAGAGGGGACATTAAAAATGTCATGTTTTCCTGGCCACTGATCTTTTCTGTGGTCTCTCTGCTTATCTGAAGTCTTTGACTATTAAAGGCAGTGAGTTGGTGAGAAGCTGGATGAGCACTTGGAAGATTTAGGAAGTTCACTTCTGAGGCTCACATATGCTCCTTTTCTATTCTTTCTAACATCCTATGAAATTAAACTGAAAAAAAAAAATAATGTGGTAGTTAGCTTATTGTATGCTAGCTGTAACAAACATTAAGCAACACATTCATAATGATTTCATGTACTGCCTTAGAATTTGGAAAAATTTAGGGTTGGCTAGATATCCTGCTTTAGAATGTTGTTAGAGGTTTGAAATGATAGTTCCTCTTCCTTTAGACTAGCTACACATCCTGTGGCAAATAGGGACTTCTACATCACGTCCATTATTAGTAGTCTGTGTTCAAAAGGTATTTATTTATTTTTATTTTATTTTACTTATTTATTTTTTTGAGACAGAGTCTCGCTCTGTGGCGAGGCTGGAGTGCAGTGGCGCAATCTGGACTCACTGCAACCTCCGCCTCCCGGGTTCAAGTGATTCTCCTGCCTCAGCCTCCTGAGCAGCTTGGGACTACAGGCACACGCCACCACACCCAGCTAATTTTTGTATTTTTAGTAGAGATGGGGTTTCACCATGTTGGCCAGGATGGTCTCAATCTCTTGACCTTGTGATCTGCCCACCTCAGCCTCCCAAAGTGCTGGGATTACAGGCGTGAGCCACCGCACCGGGCCTCCCAAGGTATTTCTTAGTGATATTGATGGTAAGGTTTCTTTCACTGAAAAGCTAATCATCTACTTTCTCCTCTGCCCTCCTCTTCGGACATAGTTGAAAATTACAAAGGTGGCAACTTAGCGACAGACGAAAGCGAGGCACAAAGATACATTGAGTGGGGTTCAGTTACTCAGTTATGCATTTAGCCACAGACCTACTTTTTTTTTTTTTTTTTTTTTTTNCGTGATCCGCCCACCTCAGCCTCCCAAAGTGCTGGGATTACAGGCCTGACCCACCGCACCTGGCCAGACCTATTTTTTAGTTTGTTAATCTTCTAACAATTGCCACTAGGGCATTATCAAAATCCTATGAAAAAGGAGTCTCAAAACATTTCTCACAAAATGTTCAAAAAGACATAATACCTTGAATGTAGCTTTCTTTACCTCTCAAAACAGGTCAGGTAAAGGTGGCAAGCAGCAAGGCAAATGTATTCATTAGGGGACAGCAAACTGATGAACTGGTAAAAAGGTGAAGACATAATAGAGTGAAGATTGTTTTACAGGATAAATAACTTCTGTAACTGTCAGATGAAAAGGTTAAAATTAGTTTATTAATACTGAAAAGCTATTTTAAATTTTGTTTAATATTCATCACCTTTTCTTAGGTGATGATTTCTCCTACAAATTACAAAATATTGAGTTTCATTTGTAGTAAAGAAATTTAAATAAAAGATTTAGGCAATATAAATTATTTACTCTAGGATCCTAAATATTATTAATTTAAAATGTTACCTTTAGAAATTATACATCAGCTGTCTCTCTCAACTTTATATTTTTTCCTTTTCTTATTTTGAAAATGAACAAATTTGATTAAAATGACAAATTCACTTAAGTTAGAGAGAATTAATGTTCTCAAATGTTATCTTTGCCCTTCTCAAATGTAAGACTTGGAGTATCTCTCAGTTAATTTCTTCCTGCCTTAGAAATAAAATACTAAATCAGCAAAATTCTTCAGGGTTTATAATTTAAAATTAAATATATTGTTAAATATATGGAAGATAGAAATATAATTATATATACTTTTTTAAAATAACAAAGAAGCAAAAATAGAATAAACAACACACCTTCCAAGACCAGTATAAACAGCTCATATGTTACAATTGCTACCCAAAGGCAATGTTATGTAAATTCAATTTATAGGCCTTGGATAGCTTCCTCATGTTGGCTGTTCAAAAGTTCTATACTGATATTTTCAGGAAACTAGCAATATACTTTACCTTGGAAATGTAATATTATAAAAATACCACCATTAGTGATTTTATGTACTTCTACATACCCTTCTTGAATTTGAAATAATGGATAAGTTCAGGTAATAATTTTTGCTCTTTCAAATTTTATGACTAAAATATTGAGTTGTGTTTTATGGCCTGCATTTATTATATTCTGTAGAGTCAGCCAGGAGCTGACTCTACAGGCAAAGAATAGGCAAAGAATATCATTGGCAAAGAATATCGTTGGAGTCTGGAATCAGATGCAAAGGAATCAGAAGTTTAAGATGAATCATACATTCAGGAAACATAAGAATTTTCCAAAGATTCTAAAATACATATTGTGTAATATATGAGCAATAATTTTCCAACAACTTCTTTTTCTTTTGTGGCTAGGATAATTTTCTTTTCAAATATGGGGCAAGATTGTTGCCATAAACTTTATTTATTTATATATTTATTTATTTTGAGACAGAGTCTCACCTCTGTCGCCCCGGCTGGAGTGCAGTGGTGTGATCTTGGCTCACTGCAACCTGTACCTCCCAGGCTCAAGGGATATTCCCAACTCAGTTTCTCAAGTAGCTGGGACTATAGGTGCACTTCACCACACCCAGCTAAATTTTTATGTATTTTTGTTTTTTGTAGAGGCGGGGTTTTGCTGTGTTGCCCAGGCTGGTCTCGAACTCTCAAACTTAAGCCATCTGTTCTCCTTAACCTCCCAAAAGTGCTGGAATTATGAGTGAGCCACCATGCCCGGTCTAAATTTGGATAGTGTTTTTGGAGGAAGAGTTTGTTTAACAAAGTACTCTGACAACAGTAAAGAATGTTTAGTTATGAGGAATTTTAAAGGGATTCCAGTAATTATCCAATCTTAATTTCTGAGAGTCAAACTAGAAAAGAGGAATTTAAAGTCATAGATTTAATAACAAGGAAGATTATGTAGTAGTTACACAACAAAACTCCCAAACTCCTTTAGATTGTTTTCTTTTACAATCAGATTGTCATGTTAATGGAGATACAGTTTCTTACTGTAACTTGTTTAAATAGAATGAGAACATTGTTTCTATTGAAGAAAAAGACAGAGAGCAGGATTTGGATCTGGATTCTAATCTTGCTGAGTAACTAACTTTATGCAAGACCTAAAAGGTCCTAGAGCTATCATAGTCACTTTGATAAACTTTGGCTTGTTTACCAACATGAAAGTCTGACACCCTGGCGGTGATCAGTGAGTCAGTGTATCTGTACACGAAAGTATTTTGAATAATATAATGCAAGTTATTATTTATTAAGGAAAAGCACATGCAAGACACACTTTATTTTTACAGTGGTATAAATGCCACAGACTAGCATCGTTATAAATTGAGTTTATTTTATGGCTTTAGCAACCTATAATTTCAGAGTCCACCTAAAAAAACCTTTGCACCAGGAACTGTCTTTCTGTTGAATTTAGCTAAAGAGATTTACCCCCATTTTGAGCACTCACGCCCATTAGCAATGGTAACGACTGAAGTCCAGTTAGAATATAAAAATTATGCAGTGTATCATAAATTACACCACACTATTGAGACAGATAAAATTTACTTTTCTTAGAATTCAGACCAACAGCAGAAACAAACATTATCATTTCTGCATAACCTTAATTTTTCTCCTCAGGTACACAGAAAAAATAAATGCAGTATACATTTCTTCGAAGGTTTGTGGTTATTACCTTTCCTGTGCTGTACTAGTTTTTACATAGGGAACCTTTGTTGCCCTTTAAAATGTAATTTAGAAATGTAACTGATGTGTTTTGCCACCAATAAAACAAATATACATGACAAAATGAATGGATACTCATTTCAGTCTGTACGATTTGTTTTTAAATTATTCTATTTGCAGCTAGAGGAGAAATGTGAGATCATTTCTTTCCTCTCTGCCAATGGCAAGCTGATTTCCCCAGACCACGTGGACAATTGAACATTAAGTCTAGCGTGCTTCAAGTCTCCCGACTCCTGCCGGGCCATCTGTGGGCACACACACATCTAGGCTAGTACACTGGACGGGGTAAGGCAGTCGACACAGCATTTCTGGTTTGACTACCGGGATTGTGCTATATAGCTATCCCATGTGTCTGCCGCATGTTTATTGGACAGGGAAAGAAACTGTACTCAGCAGAGTGCACACAGTTACTGCCATCCATTCTTTCGTTCATACATACATTTTACTACGCTCTCCACGTGCGTTCCGAGAACTGGATCACAAACACACATACTCAAATACACACACACACACGTGTTCACCCAGCCTCACCCAGACTCAGGCCCGGACAAGTCCCCCGCCCACCCAAAGCTCCCCGCCCTTCCGCCTGCCTCTTCCCACCCTCTCCTACTCCACGTGGGCGCACCCCGGCGCCAGGCGGCAGCGCTGCCCAAAGAGCCCTTCTCCTGCCCCAGCCCTGGGAGGGAAGGCGCGGCCCTGGGGTCGGACGGACAAAGCGGGCGTCCAATCGAGCCCGGCACTGCCTTCCCGAAGGGAGGGAGCGGCAGCTCGGACGGGCCCAATGAGCAAGGAGCCCGAGTGGGACTTCCTCCCGGAATCCCGTTGGCCAGAATAGCGGGGCCGTGGGTGACACGTAAGTTGGGCGGGAGGTGGCGGCGAGGCAGAGGCTCCAGCCGACCCGTCAGTGACACGGCTCTGCCGTCCCCAAAACCAGCCGAGGCAGCTGGCCCCCACCCTTCCACCCATTGGGCAGGCCGCGCCGGGGCGCGGCCCGGAGTCCTGGTCCCTTTGTTGGGCGCGCACCCCCTCCCTTAGGTGGCAACAAAGTCGTGCAGTGGAAGCCGCAGCGAGGGGGCGGGGAGCGGCCAGGGCGGGACTCCAAGAGCTGCCCGGGGCAGCGGGGCCAAAAGTGGGAAGGAGGAAAAAAGGCAGGAGGCATTTGGGGACAGGCGCGAAGGCAGCCGGCTGTGAAGTATGCGGAGGGCCCCCTCCCGGCCCAGGGCATTCGCGGAGAACGAGCGTCGCAGAAGTTTGGCTGCAGCTGCCGGGGCAGCGTTGATGGCTGCGCGCCCCGCGACGCGCGGGGACTGAGCGGGCGCCACTTCCCCTCCGCGCCGGCTTTTGTGTCTGGCATCTCCTCCTCATGCTGCGTCTGGCCACCTCCTGCGGCGGCCGCTGCTGAGACGCTCGCTCAGACCAAGGGGAGGAGACGGCGGGGGCGGCCGCGGCGTTGGGTCCAGGCGGGACTATGGGAAACGGGATGTGCTCCCGAAAGCAGAAGCGGATTTTCCAGACGCTGCTGCTGCTGACCGTGGTGTTCGGCTTTCTCTACGGCGCGATGCTCTACTACGAGCTGCAGACGCAGCTGCGGAAAGCCGAGGCGGTGGCGCTCAAGTACCAGCAGCACCAGGAGTCCCTCTCCGCCCAGTTACAAGGTACGGCTAACCGGACGCGCGCACTCGGTGGCCAACTTTGCCCCGCGCCTCCACCCGGGCAGGAAAAGTGGCTTTGGGGAGCTCCTGGCACTGTGGTTGCCACCTCTGACCTTCACGGACGTCAGAGATGAGCTTTTCAGGACTGCCGGCCGCAGAGTGTCAGGGGAGATGACATTCTCACCCTCCCGCTTCTTCCTCCCAGCGGTTAGGTTTGAACTTGGTAGCACCAGCCCATCGTCCCGCTGGGCGTTTGGTGGGCGGGTGCAGGGAGTCCTTTACCCCAGGGCTTGTCAAAGGCCCAGCGAAACTAGGAGCCCTCCGCCGCTTCTGCCAGCCCTGCTCTAAGGAGCATTGTTCCGTCGATTCTAGGTATTTGCTTTCTTGTTGACTTTGTCAGTTGCTTAAAACATGGAGAGTTTGGCAGAGATTTCTCAAACTGTTTTGTTTTTCAAGGGAAAATTAAGCCATGATCCAGCAGCTTAATTAAAGTCATGGCCCAGTCGAATGGAACCTAGATCTGGACCCGCTAGTTTCTTATTTCTTATTCTTTTAATTTAATAGGATGTTTTTAGAGATGCTGGATGTGTGGGAAAAGTCCACACTACATACCATTCACCATCCTGCAGTAGTTTCTTTCGAAAAAGGTTTGCTTGTCTTCCTCAGTAACTTTTACTTTATCACAGAGCTGCATGTATGTATTTTACAGTTAGCTCGGGAAGCCAGAGGAGAAACACAGGTTTTCACTTTGCCATGCACAGCAAACCCAACTTGAGCAAGACCTGTAGAAGAACTTAAAGTTTGTATCCTTCTATTTTAGAATCTGATTTAATGTAATTTTCACAAACATAATTTACTTTTAATGTCAATTCGGAAACATTACCTCAAAGTCAGCACCATGTCGTCTTGTTAAGGACGTATCCTATATGTATTTTTTTTTTTTTTTGCAAGCTTTTACTTGTGGTTAGTTTTCAATACTTATGCAACTTTCTCCCCAACCAAAAAATAATAATAAATAGCTGTAAGTAGTGAAATGTTGGCAGCCTTTGCTGATGATGCAAATATAGCTTATTTAATATTGCTAGGTAGATAGATGCAAGCTAGAGGGATGTTTCTGTGTATGTGTGTGCAGATATAAAACAGATGCTTCTTCCTTGCTTCAGTTATTCTGAGTGTTTTCTAGTAAAAAATTTAAGATGAGAGAAAATGATACGCATCTGATTGCTTGGACTTACTTGCTCTTCCCAGCTTAGAAGAAGAAAAGTATTTTTAGCTTACTGATGCTGCATAGCCACAGGCAATGAAAATACATGGCTGGGCTTGGTTCAAAAGTAAAACCCGTTTTGATACACTCTTAGGTTCAAAAAATTTTCTTTAAACTCATTGAAATTTACCTATGAGTTATTGTTGGTAAGAGAATATGGATATTTGTTTACTTATTTATTTAGAAGATATCAGTAGCTTCCCTGTGAAGTTCCGTGATGTTAGACCAAGGAAAAATTTACTGTCTAATAGTACAACAGTACTGGATTTTCATAAACATGGCTGGAAGGGGCATGTATGGTGGATTATATGAGGTTGTGTGTGCCTTGGTCTCTTATGAGTCCCAAGAGGGCAAAGGCTGTCATTTTCACCATTACCTCCTCAGCACCACACTGTGCCTGACACTCATTAGGGTAATCAATGCATGTTTATTCAAACAACAAACAAAAATTATTCGGAACTGTGGTGAGTAAGTTCATCCCAGGCACTTTTGTCTTTCTGAGACTTTGCTTCTGTGTCTTTGCTTTTTTAAAGCCAAATAAAACAACAAGAAAATATTTGGTTCAAGTAGCTCCTTTGCCTCAATGGCCTATGATGGACATTGTTGACTGAGGCCCTGATTTCTGAATAATGGCCTTTATTTGCAGTATTTCATTTTGAAATTTTAGAAATTTCTGTTCTAATTTGCCCTTTCTTTTTTTGGTGGTGGTGGTGGTGGTAGTGGGGAAAAGAGGTGGTAAATGGTAATACAGGATGATTAAAACGTACACCTTTTGTTTTGCAGCAGATGGAAATGTTCTACCTAATTTGAATAAGTGGCTTCAAAGTCCATTTCTTAATTTATTCTTTTGTCATTTCCTCTTTAATTATGGTGCGACAAAACTTGCAGTATGATTATGCATTAAGAATTTTTTTGCAAGCAGGCTACAGTTTTTTTGTTTGTTTGTTTTTGTTTTTTGTGGATTCACTTTTGACTTCTGTAGGATTTATTTTGGATTTCCCATGTGTAGGCCATTCAATGAACATTTTCTGATGGTATGCAACTTTTGCTTCCCTTTTCCAAGACAAATGACATTTTACTCAACAGCACCGTGTGCCACCTGCATAGATGGGCTTTTAGGACATCAGGCTCTCCAGTCTTAATACTTGTTTAGTTAGGTGGGATTGCATGACCTGCCTTGGATTCAGATCAGAATTAATTACTTTACAAAGAGTGGTCTTTTTAGAAATGACTCTTGGAAAAAATTTCAGTAGTTTGGTCCTGTAACCTGATGATGTGCATTTGTTAAGTGAGCATATTTAGGTCACCTTCAATTTAAGAATAGATTATACTTCATAGATTCCTTTGAAAGTGGGTTACTTGTAACCCCAAGTTACAAGTTTTATTATAGAAGAGCCCCATAACCAGAAGATGGCGGGGATGGCATGCAGAAAGGTCAAAGACTAGGCAAACCCCTTCCACTATAAAATATCTATGTCTGCCTGTTCGTCTCTCCCTCTTAGCAATCAGTCATCTATTTATCTCCCATACGGGTACCTTAATTATACTAAGGAGGGGGGCAGAGGTCACATACTGGTGGCAAAGGTAATAACAATCTTTGGACAGCACAGTGTTTATATAACCTTTAATTTTTTTAAACTACTTTCAAGTGAGCCATGCTCCATTGTCTGTATCTATAGGCAGTGTTTCTCAGTCTAGACTGCCCATTAGTGTCACCTGGTGGCTCCCAGACCAATTAAATAACAGTCTGTGGGGGGTGGAACCCAGGCTTCAATAGTCTTTAAAGCTCCCCTGGTGATTCCTGTGTGCAGCCAAGGTTGAGAGCCACACCTCTATAATCTTAAAACTGAGCCACTCCGTGCATTTACTTTACTTGTTTGACCCCAGAGACACTTGAATTTTTTATCTGAGCATGTGATTAAAAGCAGATTGGTTTCTAGACTGTAATTCAAATTCTACTTCTAAAACCTTTTGTGTGAACCTCCACGTTTTCTTATTTATAAAATGGAGATTAGAATAACCTACTTTACAGAGGTATTGTGAGGATTAATGAAGGTGATAGACTGTAGAGCTCTTAGAACATACTTGGCATATAGTAGGTACTGCTCATTAAAAGTTAACTGCTATCAGAATCCCTCTTTGAGGTAAGCTGTTTTATCCCTTTTCTCTTGCCAGGTTTGTCAAGAGTAAAATTTTGAAATTGGCAGAATTTGTTTATGTAGCTAACCACCTTCTTTTATTGTACCTTAAATGAACATCAAGGAATATGCAAACATCCAGTGTACCTTACTCAGAAGAAAGGACCTTCCTTGACAGTTTAAACTTGGACTGCGGTTACTGATTAACTTCGTTCTGGATCTTATCAGATTAGGAGAGGGTGTGACTGCTAAGGTAATAATTATGTGCTGTAAGATCTGAGAGAGAGATATAACTATTTAAATTTTACAAAAGGCTTTTAGCATAGAGGCAAAGAGCCCGACATTCCTAAAACACAGTATTGCAATGCTTTTGGACTTACAGGGATAAGGAGAAACCATCAAGAAAAGTTTTGTAAGGTTTATATGTTCCTATTCCAGATGAATATGTTACAACTATTTAAAATTTAAAAAAAGGTCACAAATGTGGACCCGTAGAAGTGCAGTTACAAGTGTGGATTTCTTACATGCATATATTGAGTTGTGGTGAAGTCTGGGCTTTCAGTGCACCCAAAGAATGAACATGTTTACCCCACAGGAAAATTTCCAACTCTCACCCCCCTACTAGCCTCCCACCTTTTGTAGTCTCCAGTTCCACTCTCTATGTCCATGTGTGCCCATTGTATAGCTCCTACTTGTAAATGAAAACATGCTGTCTTCGACTTTTCTTTTCTGAGTTATTTCCCTTAGGATAATGGTCTCCAGGTCCATCCATGTTGCTGCAAAAGACATGACTTCATTCCTTGTTACGGCTGAGTAGTATTCCATGGTGTATATATACCACATTTTCTTTACCAGTTCTCTGTTGATGGACGCTTAGGTTGATGCCATATCTTTGCTATTGTGAATAGTGCTGCAATAAACATACAGGTGCAGGTATCTTTTTTGTATAATTATTTATATCCCTTTGGGTATATACCTAGTATTGGGATTGCTGGACTGAATGGTGGCTCTATTTTAGTTCTTTGAGAAATCCTGATACTGTTTTCCAGAAAGGTTGTACGAATTTACATTCCCACCAACAGTGTATAAGCATTCCTGTTTCTTTGCATCTTTACCAACATTTGTTGTTTTTTGACTTTTAATAAAAGCCATTCTGACTAGTATAAGATGGTATCTCATTGTAATTTGCATTTCTCTCATACTTAGTGATGAGCATTTTTTTCTGTTTGTTGTCTTCTTGTCTAGCTTCCTATTAAAATGTCTTTTCATGTCCTCTGCCCACTTTTAATTTTTTTTTTCTTGTCAAGCTGCTTGAGTTCCTTGTAGATTCTCGATATTAGCCCTTTGTCAGATGGATACTTTGCAGATATTTTTTCCTATTTTGTAGGCTGTCTGTTTACTCTGTTGTTTCTTTTGGTGTGCAAACATTTGTTTTATTTAAGTTAGTGTTTTTTGTTTTTTGCTCCTCTAACACTTAGGATGGCCCACTGGCCTAAGCATGAATACATCTTGTCATTGGTTACTTCTTTGCTTTCAACCTTCCCTAAATCTACCTTTAAAAGGAAATGTTAGCCAGGCACCCTGGCTCTTGCCTGTAATCCCAGCACTTTGGGAGGCTAAGGCGGGCGGATCACTTGAGGTCAGGAGTTTGAGGCCAGCCTGACCAACATGGCTAAACCTCATCTCTACTAAAATACAAAATTAGCCAGGTGTGGTGGCACCTGCTTATAATCCCAGCTACTCAGGAGGCTGAGGCATGAGAATTGCTTGAACCTGGGAGACAGAAGTTGCAGTGAGCCCAGTCACGCCACTGCACTCCAGCTTGAGCAATAGAGCGAGACTCTCTCTAAAAAAAAANTATACTTCATAGATTCCTTTGAAAGTGGGTTACTTGTAACCCCAAGTTACAAGTTTTATTGTAGAAGAGCCCCATAACCAGAAGATGGCGGGGATGGCATGCAGAAAGGTCAAAGACTAGGCAAACCCCTTCCACTATAAAAATATCTATGTCTGCCTGTTCGTCTCTCCCTCTTAGCAATCAGTCATCTATTTATCTCCCATACGGGTACCTTAATTATACTAAGGAGGGGGGCAGAGGTCACATACTGGTGGCAAAGGTAATAACAATCTTTGGACAGCACAGTGTTTATATAACCTTTAATTTTTTTAAACTACTTTCAAGTGAGCCATGCTCCATTGTCTGTATCTATAGGCAGTGTTTCTCAGTCTAGACTGCCCATTAGTGTCACCTGGTGGCTCCCAGACCAATTAAATAACAGTCTGTGGGGGGTGGAACCCAGGCTTCAATAGTCTTTAAAGCTCCCCTGGTGATTCCTGTGTGCAGCCAAGGTTGAGAGCCACACCTCTATAATCTTAAAACTGAGCCACTCCGTGCATTTACTTTACTTGTTTGACCCCAGAGACACTTGAATTTTTTATCTGAGCATGTGATTAAAAGCAGATTGGTTTCTAGACTGTAATTCAAATTCTACTTCTAAAACCTTTTGTGTGAACCTCCACGTTTTTCTTATTTATAAAATGGAGATTAGAATAACCTACTTTACAGAGGTATTGTGAGGATTAATGAAGGTGATAGACTGTAGAGCTCTTAGAACATACTTGGCATATAGTAGGTACTGCTCATTAAAAGTTAACTGCTATCAGAATCCCTCTTTGAGGTAAGCTGTTTTATCCCTTTTTCTCTTGCCAGGTTTGTCAAGAGTAAAAATTTTGAAATTGGCAGAATTTGTTTATGTAGCTAACCACCTTCTTTTATTGTACCTTAAATGAACATCAAGGAATATGCAAACATCCAGTGTACCTTACTCAGAAGAAAGGACCTTCCTTGACAGTTTAAACTTGGACTGCGGTTACTGATTAACTTCGTTCTGGATCTTATCAGATTAGGAGAGGGTGTGACTGCTAAGGTAATAATTATGTGCTGTAAGATCTGAGAGAGAGATATAACTATTTAAATTTTACAAAAGGCTTTTAGCATAGAGGCAAAGAGCCCGACATTCCTAAAACACAGTATTGCAATGCTTTTGGACTTACAGGGATAAGGAGAAACCATCAAGAAAAAGTTTTTGTAAGGTTTATATGTTCCTATTCCAGATGAATATGTTACAACTATTTAAAATTTAAAAAAAGGTCACAAATGTGGACCCGTAGAAGTGCAGTTACAAGTGTGGATTTCTTACATGCATATATTGAGTTGTGGTGAAGTCTGGGCTTTCAGTGCACCCAAAGAATGAACATGTTTACCCCACAGGAAAATTTCCAACTCTCACCCCCCTACTAGCCTCCCACCTTTTGTAGTCTCCAGTTCCACTCTCTATGTCCATGTGTGCCCATTGTATAGCTCCTACTTGTAAATGAAAACATGCTGTCTTCGACTTTTCTTTTTCTGAGTTATTTCCCTTAGGATAATGGTCTCCAGGTCCATCCATGTTGCTGCAAAAGACATGACTTCATTCCTTGTTACGGCTGAGTAGTATTCCATGGTGTATATATACCACATTTTCTTTACCAGTTCTCTGTTGATGGACGCTTAGGTTGATGCCATATCTTTGCTATTGTGAATAGTGCTGCAATAAACATACAGGTGCAGGTATCTTTTTTGTATAATTATTTATATCCCTTTGGGTATATACCTAGTATTGGGATTGCTGGACTGAATGGTGGCTCTATTTTTAGTTCTTTGAGAAATCCTGATACTGTTTTCCAGAAAGGTTGTACGAATTTACATTCCCACCAACAGTGTATAAGCATTCCTGTTTCTTTGCATCTTTACCAACATTTGTTGTTTTTTGACTTTTTAATAAAAGCCATTCTGACTAGTATAAGATGGTATCTCATTGTAATTTGCATTTCTCTCATACTTAGTGATGAGCATTTTTTTCTGTTTGTTGTCTTCTTGTCTAGCTTCCTATTAAAAATGTCTTTTCATGTCCTCTGCCCACTTTTTAATTTTTTTTTTCTTGTCAAGCTGCTTGAGTTCCTTGTAGATTCTCGATATTAGCCCTTTGTCAGATGGATACTTTGCAGATATTTTTTCCTATTTTGTAGGCTGTCTGTTTACTCTGTTGTTTCTTTTGGTGTGCAAACATTTGTTTTATTTAAGTTAGTGTTTTTTGTTTTTTGCTCCTCTAACACTTAGGATGGCCCACTGGCCTAAGCATGAATACATCTTGTCATTGGTTACTTCTTTGCTTTCAACCTTCCCTAAATCTACCTTTAAAAAGGAAATGTTAGCCAGGCACCCTGGCTCTTGCCTGTAATCCCAGCACTTTGGGAGGCTAAGGCGGGCGGATCACTTGAGGTCAGGAGTTTGAGGCCAGCCTGACCAACATGGCTAAACCTCATCTCTACTAAAAATACAAAAATTAGCCAGGTGTGGTGGCACCTGCTTATAATCCCAGCTACTCAGGAGGCTGAGGCATGAGAATTGCTTGAACCTGGGAGACAGAAGTTGCAGTGAGCCCAGTCACGCCACTGCACTCCAGCTTGAGCAATAGAGCGAGACTCTCTCTCAAAAAAAAAAAAAAAAAAAAAGAGAGAGAGAGAAACATATCCTTCAGCACAGAACCAGGCTTTTTTTATTCCTTCATCTCCAGCGTCTGGTGCCTGGCGTATAGTAGATGCTCAATAAATAGTTTATACCTATGTAGTACTTATTCTTGGCCTATTAATGTGCGCATATATGGTGGTATTGTGGGCAGTGAGATGTAATGGATACAGGCTGAGGCGTCAGAGCACTTGAATTTGATTTCCTGCTGTCTTATTTTACTAGTTGTGTGGTCATGGGCAAGTTATTTTACCTTTCGGTGACTCAGTCTCTTCATACGTAATAATCAGGATAATAGTGCTTACAAAAGGTTATCATGAGGATCAATAGTGTTAGCTGATGTGCAATGCTTAGAAGGGTGTAGCTTGCATTTTGGATGTTTGAGGAAGCATATATACAATAGAGTGGTTCATTGACCTCAGCAATTTAGACCACAAGTGTGGGCAATATGTGGTAGGTGTACTAATTTTCAAGTGCAACGTTAGAACTTATGAACTAGACATTGTCTATTAAATGGACATCTTCACTGAAGTGCAACTTAGAGTTAAATGAAGAGACTATCATTTTTGCTTGATTCTGTAGAATATGGAACAAAAATACTCTAAAGTTCAGTAGTTTTTATTTGTATGTAAATTCATTCCCTGAATAAAAAAGATAAAAGCTTCCAAATACCTTTTGAAACTTTGATTCAGTGAAGCATTCTTTTGAATATATATGATTTGCACAGAATCTATAATCGATTTCACACATTGTGCCCACCTTAGTCATCCCTGTAATATGTAACATGCCAACTCTAATGAGAGTACTGGTGTCCAGGTAAATAATTGGTTGCTGTGTAAGAGAATTGCTTGTTATCTCGGAGGCTTTAGTTTAAGTTCCAAGTAGATTGGAAGCCTTGCCTTGATTTATTTTTATTCTTTCTTATCTTAGGAAGGACAGTTTCCAAAAGGACTGGAGTACAAGACCACATTACGGTGGCTGAAAGAATAAGTGAATTGGAGTTGGGGAAATGAATACTGACTAAAAATGGCGTGAATCAAAAAGCAAAGGATTGGAGAGAAACCAGAAGAAGGCAGGGAGAGAAAAGGGGACACATATCACCTGGTGACTTTTCAAAGTACTGAGGAAGAGTTTTGTTCATACCTTTATGCCCTAAAAGAAAAGCAGCAGGAAATCGTGATGGGAGAGCTGGTTGGGGCATTAGATGTGGTTTCAGTGCAAGTCAGGCGTTTACCAGCAGGGTGACCTTGAGCGGGCAAGTAACCTCTCTGAACTTCAGCCTCTTTGTATTTGAATTTGGGATAACAATGTCTAACTTGCAAACTTGTATGGATTAGAAATAGTGCACCTAAAGTGACTAGTGTGAGTCCTGGAGAATATTACTACTACCATTTATTAGGTGACCAGAACTACTGTTGCTGAATTAACGTTGGGCTTCTTTTTATTTTGCCCAGCCTTTACTACATCCAGTAGGTAAGAGTGTTATTAGTTCTGGCCTAAAAGTGGCTCTTTTCACTGTGTACCCTACTTGGCTTTAACTTTTTGATTTAAGATATTCTCACTCTGTCTTTTGCACCCTTTTGAGCCGTTTTTGGGGCCAAAAAACCCTGAAAATGCTTTACATGATAGCAACTAAGAGTTGTTGTTTTTCATTTTGACAGCCAGGGGTTCTTCTTTTATCATTAAGGACAAAATGGTTTTGCTACTTTTGCCAGTAGATGGTTTATGGGTTTTATAGCTTTGTTTTGAAGTGAAAGTTATATATCATATAGCTTTATTATAAAAGAAAATGATAAACTACATTTTCTTTTAGCCACTGTCCTTTGGAGTGAATTAATTTTGGTAGAATTTTGAAAATTTACTTGAAGAAATTAAGTTATTTTTAATCCATAGTATTTATTGAGTACCTAGGGTTCTCAATATTCAATGCTAAGCTTATTACATGCATTATGTCATTTAACTGTGACACTAGCACTTTAATCTGAATGAGCAATCTGAGGCTTAGAGAGGCTAATTAACTTCCCAGTGTCAAGATCTAGCCTAATGAAACTAAGCTTAGAACTCTAATGTAACTTTTTCCATAGTGCATCATTGCCCTCAAAATTATTTTAGTGTCTCTCATGACAGTATTAATGGTTTTAAGAAAGTAGGTTAGGTGGGTCATATGGGGATTCCTGATAAAATTTAGAATCAAAAATAACAGGTGTACTATTTGATGCAGCATTTCCAGGGTACAAGAAATTTGCTGCTGGTATGAAAGATTATTTTTGTTGATACTGGAGTTGATTTTATGTGGCATGTAGATGTTGCCTGAAATAACAGTGAATCACATAATGAAAAACTTATTTCCTTTCAATGCTTTCTTAACAAGTAATAGAGAAATTCTCAGTTTGATGCTAAAATCTCTCTCCTAGAGAGTTACTTCTCTGTTTTTCCAAAGAGAATAGACATTAGGCAGCCAAAGACTTAGCTAGAATTTAATAATTGTTAAAATCTATTAACAATCATTAATGCTATGTAAATCAGATTTTTCATTTATAAAGTAGTGGTGTAAAAGTTTCCTGTTTAAAGTTTATTTTAAGGAAAAATAAACTTATTTAAATGAATATTTGGTAAAATCAAAAAAACTGTACAGGTTTTGCATGAGTGTGGTAAGAACTTGCCTGAGGGGTGCCTGCATGTCTGAAGTTTAGGAATGCATTGACTGATCAAATTGGATACAGACACTGAATTTTATAGTTAGTTAACTGAATTCTGAGGTGGATAAGTCACTTACCAGGTGGCTTAAGCTAAACTGAGAGCCCACATATTCTGACTCCCAGTACAGGATATCCCTTCACTGCCCTGTGCTGTCACTGTAGACTAGGACCCTCTTCTCTGTGAGAATAAATGGGCATTGCTATTTTTAAACAATGCTGTGTATTTCTGAATGGTATATTTGTGTTCTTTGTTTTTACTGGCCCATGAGTGCATATGCAGAAGACATGTCAGTCATTGTCCTTCACCGATAAGCTTTACTATATAGGCTCATAGCCTGGAGGGACATGGGCATGAAATAAATTGCTCTCTATAGCCATATGACATTTTAAAAAGTACTACTTTAACTATTTTTCATATATAAAATGTCACAATATGATAGTGAATAGAAAATTAAGATGTGCTGTCTTCTGAAGGATAGGCATTATAGAACATTGAAATGATATTTTTGCTTTTCTTTGAGAGTGCATGAAGTTAAAAAAATTATCATTTTAGGAGAGTCAAACATTTCATTTTCCAGTTCACATCTCATTTAAAATGGCTTCTTTAATTGGAATCTTTGTTACAAACAGAAAACAAAATCTGCAAATCAAGATATTTAGGACAGCTTTGACGTTGCTTATGTGTTCTCTTGATAATAGCTATGATGCTCTAAAATAAATATTATAACATAGATTAAAATTTGGCAGTTGATAATTAATTTGGTTTAGAGAAGTTTATCAAGTTTTATGTTAGTGAGATTTATTATTTAATAAAATAATATTAATATTATAAATCTATGATCCTTGCCCTTCTGCATCAATAGCTCAATCTTTTAACAGAAAATGTTTTAAAGTATTTTATATTTTATTTAGAGGTTTGGATGGTATAAAACACGTTAAATTGTATTGATGTCAAACATCACTTTTATTAAAATATGAAAAATAATTTTTTTTAGTGTATAGATGGTCATCAGCTGAAAATCTAGATGCCATCCAAATTTGATCCAGGTGTGGGTGCGGCCCCTTAGGTATCCATACAATCTTTAACTATAATTCTTCACGTATGCTTCCTCTTTATCTGTAGATCCTTGAAACCAGAGTCAAATTACCTGCCCTCAACACAGCCAACATATAGTGGTCGGACAGGCATAGAATACCTAGATATTCCTGTTAAAAAAAGGCAGAAATGTGAGAAAAATAGGAGTCACCTGTCCATAGGAATTTTGAAATCTGTTGAGGCAAGTGCTCCTGTAGTAGGTCTCAAAGCCTGGGAATAGTTCTCCATTGTTCTTGACTGTACCGTTTGGTTCTTGGTTCCACTCTGAGTCATCTTTCCTTTTTCGTGAGAGGTAGCATATGTTTGCAGCTGAGTGGTTTTTCCAGCCTGCTTCCTACCAGTAGAATTTTAAGGACCCATGGCCTTTTTAAATTTAGTAGTGCTTCTAACCCTTTTGGTCCAAATAGGCAGTGGTCCTGCTGATATAATCTTCTCAAAAAGTTTGTGGGTCTCCTGTGAAACTTCTTTGAATTTTCTCCATTAGACAAAAGCCGCATTCATATATCTCCTGGAGATAAGTCTTCTCTACTTTAGGCTTGTGTCAAGATCAGGGAGAGACAATGCATGCCCTTAAATTTCCCAAAAGCTTATTATGAGGATCTGAGGAACCCTTAGGAGGTCCTGTGATCTGATTAAATAGTACTCTGAGATACCACTTTTGATCTTTCCAAGATTTTAACAAACCAATTTTATAGGACATCCTCAGCTTTTGTCTTTAGACCATGTTTTTCTGGTCGTGTCCTGGAATTGATCTTTTCTTAATAGCTCTTTCTTAATTTCAGCATTATTTGCTGTCTAGAGAAGCTAAGAATTTTTGTAACTAATCAAGTCCTGCCTTCTTTTTGTTTAGCGGTCCTTCCCCCAATGTATCTATTTCTTCTCATAGTTTCCTATGAAGACAGTAAGAAGAAACCAGGTGACGTCTTCAGCACTTTGCTGGTAAATGGCCTTAACTGGATAACTCAGTTCATCTGGCACATTTTATTTTTTTAATTCCCATATAACTGTAAGTGACTGCTGGTCACGTAGCTACATCTAAGTGTGGGTATTGCTACACCTTAGCCACTATGTAATTTTTAGTTTCCACAAACATTTTCTCACTTTCATTTAAGCCCTTCCATCAACCTTCTTGAATTCCAGAATTCTGTGTATGGTGTGTTCGAGGCACATTCTCACTAATACTTTTCTTAAGGTCCACTGCACAGTTCCAAAGTCACTCGCGGCTTTAGATTTTTATGACAGAACCCCACTTCAAAATCTGTGTTAGTTATCATGTTGCATAGCAAATTATCTCAAAACTTAACTGTCTTAGAACAATGAACATTATCTCATAACTTCTGTGGGAAAGGAATAGGCTTAACTGGGCAACTCTGCCATGGTCACTCACAAGGTTGCTGTCAAGCTGCTGATCAGTGTTTAGTCATTTTAAAACTTGATTGGGATTGAAGGATCTGTTTCAAAATTCACTCAGGTGGTTGTTGATAGGCCTTAGAAAATCCATTTCCAATCACACTCATCTGGGGCCTACCACAGGAATGTGTCACAATATCATAACTGGTTACCCCCAGGGCAAGTGTATTAGTGTCTTCTCACATTGCTAGAAAGAACTACCTGAGACTGGGGAGTTTATAAAGAAAAGAGGCTTGATTGGCTCACAATTCCACAGGCTGTATAGGAAGCATGGCTGGGAGGCTTCAGGAAACCTACAATCATGGCGGAGGGCAAAGGGGAAGCAAGCATGTCTTACTCTGGTGGAGCAGGAGAGAGAGGGTGAAGGGGGAGGTGCCATACACCTTTAGACCATCAGTTCTTGTGAGAACTCACTATCAGGAGAACAGCAAGGGGGAAATCCACCCCGATGATCCAATCACCTCCCACCAGGCCCCTCCCCCAACGCTGGAAATTACAACTCAGAGCCAAACCATATCAGCAAGAGATCCAAGAGATTGAGAAACAGTGTAAGCACTGAAGATAAAAGTGAAGGTGTTTTAATAACCTAATCTTGGAAGTAGTATCCCATCACTTCTACCATATTATCTTCATTAGATTTGAATCTCTACATTCAGCACATGCCGAATCAGCACAAGGGAAGGCCTTAGTGAGGTTGTGAATTACAGACAGTGGAGATCATTGGGATGCCTTAGTAGTGGCCTACCATAATATTCAGTATAGTTATCTGAATATTATTATTGTCATCGTTGGGAACATCATTATTCTCAAAGTTGTTATAAGCTAACATTCATTGAGCACTTGCTGGGTACCAACCACTGTTCTAAATCACTTTCTTGGATTATCTGACAATACTTTTGTAAAAATGTTTTACTACATTCTAAAATGTGACTTACCATTAAATTGGAAATATATTAGCAAGAAGTGGCATTTAAAATTATAGCTTCACAGGGAAATTACCTGGTGTTTAAACCGTCTGACCTGGGAACATTAAAAATCCACGTGACTCTCTGAAGTATAAACCCAGTTGGTAGCTCATTAAGGAAAATACCCAGGTGGAAGACATCATGTCTTTGGGGAGTTTCAAAACCCATTGATAATATGCAGACCGTTTCTTTGGCAAGTAGATAGGAATGCACTGCAGCGTGTTCCTTTTGACTTTATAGACTGCAGTCCTTGGTGAAGTTTTCTTTTATTTGACAGGAGATTTTTTTTTTTTTGACACTTTTACTGGTCTTAGCAAGATATTTTTGATTTAAAGGAAGCATTAATTGTAACTGGTAATTTCAGTTTGTTCATTCACTCCTACTTTGAAAGTCATTTAAAAAATTGCAATGTATGAGTATTCTTTTGTACTATTAATAAAGTCAAAAGTAGAACATAAGAACATGTTGTGAAAGGTCATTAAATGTGTTCTGAAGTTATAATTCCACGTTCATAGTATGTCTTCATTCACCTAAACATAGTTTAGTTATTACAAATACGTGAGAAAAATATTCTTACTTGACTTCCATTGTACTTTCCAAAACATATTTCTATGAGAGATTGGATTGGGAAGTGGGTAGATTATATTTTGTCAAAATATGTTTGAGGCTGTATTTCATTCAAGAATTAAAGATTGTTCTGCTCTTGTCAGTGAGAAGTTGTTGTTGAATTTCTGTAGAACCAGTGTTTCTCTTCCTACCCCATTGCTCTGTGTATGGGTGCCAGGTTTCTGCCATGATATTCACTGGCATTCTAAGTTGCTACGAATTCCTGCTCTTGGTGGTATTCATATTGACACCGTCACCCTCTCCCTAACATGTATTCTCTTCTCTATTCTCTTTGCCAAAACAAAATGAGGAAAATTCCCTGCGTGTACTGTAATGTATTGATAATGTGCCGTGTCGTTCTTAGAGAGACATATTGTTCTTTCTCTCATATCTTTTGCTCTGAGTTCGAGTAGGGTCCATGTGAACTGAGCCTAGAGTATACTCCCTTGTGTTGAAACTGTCCAGGGAAGCAGAAGCTACTAGTTACCTATAATGGTAGTATTTGAGAGTACATTTGTGGCCTTTTGTAAAGAGACTCTAAGACATCTTCTCTGAGAGTCTCACAGTAACAATATTTTGAGTAGGGGCTGAACTTGAAAGAAAGTCAGCTTTGTCTTTACTGTTGGCTTCCAGTTCTTCTCAGAACTGTCTCCTATCCAGCACCAGCTCATTGCCTAAGAACACACTGAATATTTTTCCTGTGATCCTGTCTTCCCTAAGGGTGGCATTTTCAATGTGGGATCCTTGGAGGGATGGTTCGTGAACATCCTGAAACTATATGTCAATTCTGTATATGTGTCTTTTTCCAAGACGGAAGCCATAGTGTTAAATCAGTTCCTCAAAGCATCAGTGACCTGAAAAAGATTAAGAACCACTGCTTTAGGGCAAATTCCTCCTGAGGTCTTTTCAAGTCCATCTTGGAGTTTGACCTCCCTTAGTCCCACTCCATGAACCCCCTGTAGACATGACTGTAAGTGGCAGAGTTTGTAATGGAGTAGTCAGTGTGTTTGCTGCTGTTCCCCTTAAGCCCTGACCGTTAACCCCCTCACCCTCCCATCCCCAAATTAAAGAGTAATTCTGATTGGAGACTTAAATGGCTTTTAATAAATTGCATTCCTAGAATCCATTAGTAATTTCTTAGTAAATAATAAAAAGGTCTAGCAATTACATGAGAAATGTGTACTTTCTAATTGCCTTGTATTCATGGTATTATTTGATCCTGTAAACAACCCTATGTTACAGAGTAAAGCAATATACTGTATTACTGCCATTTTAAATTTAAGGAAACAGAAGTCACACAGCAAGACAGTGACATATGCGGGATTAATGCTCAATTTACTTGGATCCTAATTCCAGGCTCTTACTCACACAATCCTCAGTTTCCAAGGCTTCCTCACCCTGGAGCTAAACATAGGTTTAACTGGAGTTACAAAACTGAGTTTCTGTGAGTTTCTGACTTTGCCACCTCTGAGGGTACTCTACTTTTTTTTAGATTCTGCCAAACAGCTAAGAATATTCCGGTCCATCTGCTACCCGTTACACCCTTCCCAACCCTGCCTACTATGTCCATGGAAGATGCTGATGGCTGCTCAAACTACTAATTTCTGCTTCACCTCTGCAGTTTTCCACTGTCAGTCTCACATGCCCTGGAGGATCCAGGCAGGCTCCCTAAGGATTGGGTCCCAGGGTAACAAGGGTGATAGTCACTGGGGAGAGTTCAGCTTCACTACCCTTTCTTCCTGTTAATATCTCTGGCACATTGTCCTTGATCCAGAATTAGGGGATTGGACTGTCCCTTCCCTTAGTATGATTTCTTTTCAGTCTTCTGCATTCTGGAATGTAAATAGGACTTCATCTCATGCTGGAATCCTGCTAACATTCACCACTGGCTGCTACCTGGTAGCATCTTTAGCTTGTCATGACTTCACAGTGGGGTGGTTTGATGCTCACCAATCAACTGAGTCTCCAGCTGTGTGTTTTAGATTCCAGGTGTCAAAGTCAAATCATTCCTATAAATAAATCAGAGATTGGTTAAAGCAGGAAAGAAAGTTCTTAGAGCCCAGGTTGCAAATACCAGCATATGGGTATGTTTTGGTTTGGCCCACACAGTGCTTTAAAAAATTTCACAGTAGTTTATATGGAAAAAGAAAAATATTTTATATAAACATCTAGATTTCCAACACTGTGGGAAAAGTCCTATTGCAGCACTGGAGCTGCATTTCTGTGTCAGGTGAATGACTTGCTAACTATTTGGAATGGGGCATGTGGGCTTCAGTTGGCCAAAATTCACACTGCCATTGCTTTGGTCATTTATATTACTGCTGTGGCCTGTATAAGCACCTAAGTTTGAAAATCTTTATCTTGACTAACATTTTTAGTTTATCAATGAAGAAAGTAAGCCTCGAGGAGATGGAATGACTTGACAACTCTGCTATCCAATACGGTGGCCACTAGGGTCATGGGTAGAAATGTGACTCCTAGTGTGACTGAAGAGGTGAATCTTAAATTGTAGTTAATTTTCATTAATTTAAATACCAATTTTAAAACTATGGAATATGAAATGTTTTTCTGTTAAACACAACTTTCATTTTAATTGTGTTGTGTCTTACAAGATAGGACTGATATATTACAGTATACATTTACTTTCTACTTTTCAAAATGGGGCTACCAGGTATTTAAGAGTTACAGACATTTCAGAGTGTATTTCTGTTGGACAGCAGTGACCTGACAGAAGTCTCCCAGCTTGTTAATGGCAGGTCTGGAATTTGTCAGCAGATCTCCGCAGTTCTAATCATATTTTTTTCTCCATTATTAAAATGTTACCCAACTGTTCTTCTAATTCTTGAAACTTTTTGTTATTATATACTTCTATAGGAATTTGTTTTCCTCATTTTACATAGTACATGATAGAAAAGAGATTTTATGTAAAGGAAAATTTAGCATCATGTATTAGCAACAATGATACAAAGATAATTTTAGAGATTAATTTTAAACTTAATATTCATGACAAAGACTTTTTTACTTTAAGTGACTGACACTTTTCTCTGAACTACTTATTTAAGAAAACAATTTCAGCAGGTTCAAAATGACGTTGTGTTTGATTTTGGAACAGGTGTATATTAAAATATAGTGTAAAATCAATGATATATTTTATTGTAGCTTTAAAACTAGACAGAAATTGCTATTACATTTAATATATTGAGTTCTTATATTTTATACCTAAGAAAGCTTTCCCTTTTAAAATTTTGTATTTTAATTATCTAAATAAGATAAAAAGATTAAAACCCTTAACAAAGTATTGGGCATGTGTATAGCCCAACCAAATATAACAATTTAGATAAAATTATTTTGACAATTTACTTATTCAACTTTGAATTGTAACTTATCTACATAAAAGTGCACATATTGTAAGCAAACAGCTTGATGAGACTTCACAAACGCAACTGTATAACCAGCAATCAGATCAAAACACATGGCAAGACCAGCACTCCAGAAGCTCTCTTGCACTCATCTTATTCAAAAATTGTCTTCCAACCTCAAAGAATAAGCACTATGGATTAGTTTCACCTGTTTTTGTACTTCATGTAAATAAAATCAAACAATATATACTCTTGTGTCTGGCTTCTTTTGCTTAACATTGTGAGATCCATCCAAACTGTTAAGTGTAGTTGTAGATTGCTCATTTCTATTATTATATTGTTACCTTTGTGTAAGCCTATCAAAACTTACCCAATTTACTGCTGATGGACATTTGGATATTGGTTGCTGCCACTATGAATGCTCTAGTTCTTTTAACTTTTTTTTTTTACGGTACTAGCAGCTTTTTGATATACTTGATGACTATTTTAAGATAATGCAACATAACGACTATTTTGAGCGCATTTACAAAATTTAATATTGCTCCTTTCCTAGTGTTATTTAATATCCTCATACAACCCAACTATAAGTCCTGATCTGTTAGTGCAAATTTTTAAATATGACCAAAAGTAGAAACAACTAAAACTTAAATGTTCAAAACACAAGCATTTGTAACATTGTTAAGCCTGAGAATAAGCTGCCCAGAGGCCTGCTTAGACATATAAGCTGGCTTGTCTGTTCTTTGTTAACCATTATTTATGCTTAATGGGCACGTGCTTTTTCTCTTTCTATATTCTAAAGGGGTCATTTTAAAATGATTATTTATTTATAAAATACAATAACAACAGACCCACCAATTGCCTTTTGTTAGATCCGTTTCCTGAAACAAGTTCACAAAACCCTGGTTTAGAAATACTACCTCTCACTGGAAAAATTCAGAATATAACTGAGCAGTTGAGAGGAATATTATAGAGTTAACACAGATATCTAGTGAGTTGTTAGACTAGCTGTAGAAGTGCTTCTAAGTTAAAATTTTATGATTTTTAAATTCTGATGTGCTAGCTGAAGTGAATAGTGATGAAAACAAGAATTACTTGTAGTGACTCATATTCAGCAATTTATTAAATACATTGTTTTCTCAGTAGTTTTGCTTTATTACATATAAATGGCAAAAGGGCAATGGTGATCTTTGATGTATAAAATCTAATTTTACTTTTATTACTTGTGATAATTTAACTTTCATTAGGCTGAAGTTTACTACCATACAAATTATGATAGAAAAAACTAACAAAATATTTGTGTAAACAAAATATGTTCTATTTAATTTTTTATTAAAATAACAGTGTTCTAAATTACTTAATAACATAAAAAGGAAAGATCTATTCATTATATGCAAATAATTAACAGGGGATTCCTATCTAGTAATTGAGACAGACCCTAAAAATATTGGTATTCAAAAGTGATAAGTTGTACCTTGTGACATTTTTAAAATTCAAGATTCATACTGGTTTCCCCTCCCAATACTAGTTATACTTGTGAAGTTTGGAGGTAAACTGCTAATAAATAAATAAATAAATAAATATATCTAGAGTATATCAAACATTTTAGGGAGGTGTGTTACTTTCAATTCATTTGAAAGACTGTACATTGTAGAAAAATTTAAGGATACCAAGTTTTAAGTTGGGTTTAAGTATAGCTTGTTCTGTATATTATAGTTTATTTTTGGAAATTAGGCTTTAGCAATAGAATGAATTTCTTTCTGTGACAACTTAAATCTTTATTAAAAAAATTCTCATTCTGTTTTCTGAAATACAGTATAACCAAAGAAAATTATTATTAGTTGAAGAGAGGTAAATTTAAAAGGTTTAGTTTGATGCAACTCATGTTCCATGAGTAGCCATATAAAGGTATGGAGTCAATATATTAGTTTTTGTTGTATGACAATTTCAGAATCTTAGTGGCCTGTAACAAACTTGCAATAATGAATATAATCATGTTCACAGGCCTACAGTTTGGCTGTGGTTTGGTGATGGTGGGCAGGGCTTGGCTGGGTCTGATTTGCCTGGGCCTGGATACCAGGTCTTTGGTCAGTTTCAGGTCAGCTCCACATGCTTCCATTTTACAACCTGGGCTGAAAGGATTGCATTACCTGAAGATGCTCTTCAGATGGCAGGTCATAGGAACACAAAAGGGCAACTGTTAACACTTGGGACTGGGCACACCATTATTTCTGTCCACATTCCATTGGCCAAACATTAATGGGATGGTGAAGAATTCTCTGCCCCTCCAAGTGGTAAGCACTGCAGAATGCTTGGCAGAATGTGGATGTATCATTACAGTAGTGAGGGATGAAGAATTTGGCATGATGAGTTAAGAAAACTTCCTTATTTGAAGAATCATTTTATAGGGATTATAGACTTTTAAAATATTAACATCAACATAATTTTAGTCACATTTGTGTACTTTTAGGCAGAGGCTATGAGTTAATAATGGATAAGCACTTAGCATAAATTCTAAACAAAAGGCAATAAGTAAATATGTCCTTTAATTCAGCAAACTTCCTGAAGCACCTAGTGTCCATAGCTTTCTGGGATAATATAAATTTGGTTATTCAAGTGCTGCCATCAAGTAATATAATGTAAATAATCTGTTAAAAGCTTTCATACTGAATTTTTATGACTGTTCTTTTAGTGACATAGAATAAGTAGAACATTTTTACTTAAGTATTTTGACATTTAATGTGTTGATTTTCGCAGCAGATGATATGATTAACCATAGGATTGATTGATTGACTGATTAATTGAGATGGAGTCTCACTCTGTTACCCAGGCTGGAGTGCAGTGGCGCAATCTCAGCTCACTGCAACTTCTGCCTCCTGGGTTCAAGCGATTCTTCTGCCTCAGCCTCCTGAGTAGCTGGGACTACAGGTGCATGCCGCCACATCCGGCTAATTTTTGTATTTTTAGTAGAGACAGGGTTTCACTGTGTTGGCCAGGATGGTCTCAATTTCTTGAACTCGTGATCCTCCCGCCTCTGCCTCCCAAAGTGCTGGGATTACAGGTGTGAGCCACGACACCCGGCCAGGATTTTTTAGATACTAATTTATGTGGATTAAAACAAAACATAAAAACCAGAACAAGTTAGAGCTTGACCCCACAGATAGGTTTGAGCATTTTAAATTTTATGTAAACTTCTGGTGAGCATATGTAATGCTTTGCTTTTAAAAATTAGCATATTCACTTAGATTCTTTTATATAAAAATTAAGTGAAAATATGTCAGTAATATTTAAAGATTTAGCACCTATTATGGCAACTATAAATGTTCATACCCAAGGCTTTGGGAAAAGGTTGTGGAAAATTTATAAAGGCAGATGTCCTCTCTCTCTTTTTAAGAAGGTATCTGATTGTAAGCGTTTCTTTCAAACATTGCTTTCAAGTTGCACATTCGTTAATTTCTTCCATTTAATGTGAGGTTTGTGTGTGTATATATATGTATGTGTATATGATTATATATGTATGTTTGTGTATATGTGAGAGTAAATGACTAGTCACTTATTATATTGACCTTCTTTAGAAGATCACTGAATAGCAATTTGTTTATATTTTGTCTTTTAAAACTTGATTCTCCATGTCCCCTTAAGAATGTCAGAAGCTGACAACTGGTCTTTAGGTCCATAAACATAGACTTGATTTCTCAGTGGCTACTTACTGTGAGTCATCTTGACATGCTTTTTGTGCATATGATAGAAGCAGCAATCAGAAAAGCAGGTGTGTTTTGACATGATCTTTTTGTGAACAGTGCTTGCTCAGAAAATTTCCAGAGTAGGAACATGTAGATTCCTGTTAAGGCCTAATAAATGAAGCTCTAAAGGCTCTATAAAACTAGTGAATAGTCCACCAATTACCAGTGTATTTGTTTTCTAACTTAAAGAAATACTTCTTGTCATTAACTTTGTCCCTTTAGAAATACATTTATGTGGAAAGAAAATTAGCTTTATTTTTGTTTTTTCTCATCTCTGTTTTATTCCTTTTTTTTTTTTTAAACTTCACTAGTTGATTGTTTAAGCACTTACTTTAATAGTCTGGTTGGCACCAATCAGAACAAAAGGAACATTTCTACTGACTACTTAATTCTTTCATAAAAGGAAAAGCCCTCCTTTCTAGGCTCCACAGCATTTTAATGACAAGAGGTAATAAGTTTTAACTACAACACCTACAAATTATGTCTTGAATTTTGATTTATGTCTCAATAGATCACATCTAATTTCCCCTCTGTGTTGGACTATTCCAGTGGTAACTGGGTCACTCAAAAACCAGAACCTATTGGCATGATGTGGGCCACATGGATAAGTTTTCTTTTTTTTTTTTTTTTTTGAGACGGAGTCTCACTCTGTCGCCCAGGCTGGAGTGCAGTGGCCAGATCTCAGCTCACTGCAAGCTCCGCCTCCTGGGTTTACGCCATTCTCCTGCCTCAGCCTCCCGAGTAGCTGGGACTACAGGCGCCCGCCACCACGCCCGGCTAGTTTTTTGTATTTTTTAGTAGAGACAGGATTTCACTGTGTTAGCCAGGATGGTCTCGATCTCCTGACCTTGTGATCCGCCCGTCTCGGCCTCCCAAAGTGCTGGGATTACAGGCTTGAGCCACGGCGCCCGGCCGTCACATGGATAAGTTTTTCATATAATCGTGTTCACTCTTTTCCAAATACATATCTAGGATCATCCCAAGTTGTAATATTTCTAACATCTTTGTCTGCATTACTAGAGATGACAGCTGTCATCTCTTGGCTGAACTAATGTAGTAGGCTATCACTTGGTTTTCCTGCTTTCACCCCAGCCTTCCACATAGTAGCCCAGTAGGTTACAAAGATGATTCTTTGTAACATATAAATTAAGTAATGTTACTTCCCATCTCTCTTTGAAGGAAATTTTAACTCTTCTCTTACTACTTTGTTATACTTCAGTAACGAGATTTCAGTGATGTGGGCTTTTTAGCTGTTCTCAAGCTCATGCCTTTCTCATGATCTTTATAACTGCCCTTCTTTTCGTCTGGAATGTTCTTCCCTGATGTCTGTTCATCACTGGTTCCTCTTTATTCAGGCCTCTGCTCAGATTTCAGCTATTTAGAAATGCTCTTTCCTGAAAAGTTGACTAGTTATTTGTTGTATAACAAATAGCTCCAAAAACCTAGCGCCTTTAATCAACAGACATAAACACTTCATACTCCACATAGTTTCCTGAGAGTCATGAATCCAGAAGCAGCTTATCTGGATGGTTCTAGTCCTGGGTTTCTCAGGAAGTTATAATCATGCTGCAGTCTCCAGGGAGGATCCACTTTCAAGCTCATTCACGTGGCTGTTCCTCACTATTGGCCAGATACCTGTTTCTTCCCATGTGCGTCCCTCCTTGGGTTGCGTACATGTCCTCATAACATGGCAGCTGGTTTCCCACAGAATGAGGAATCCTGACAGGAGGAGCCCAACATGGAAGCCACAGACTTTTTTATAACCTCATCTTGGTAGTGACATAACACAACTTGGGACATATGCTGTTGGTCAACCAGCCCCACTATGGTAGAGTGTAGGAGGGGAGTACACAGGGTGTGAGTACCAGGTGCTAGACGTCATTTGGTTGGAACAATCTGGAAGGTTAGCTTCTGTGGCAGCCCTGCCATCCCTGGAGATCTCACAGCTGCTTTTAAGAAGCCTATGCCTTCTCTATTTTCACCTTTGAACAATCTATACAAGTTATACTTCTTCCTTTGTATATAAGAAAATTATTAAGCAGAAAAATGGTAATAGTCCATCGACCCAAGTACTGTCTATCCCATTATCCTACATCATTTTCTTATTTGCACTTATTAGCTGAAATCTCATTTTGTATTTCCTTGTTTGTTGTATATCTTATTTATCTTCCACCATGAGATTGTAAGGACCTTTAATACAAAAACTGGTACTTCATGTCTATGGCCACTATTCTAATCTTTGAACTGAAAACAGTGCCTGAAATGCAGTAGGTAATCAATTATTTGATAAATGGATAAAATAGTTGGCCTTTTCAAGTCCCAGAAGTTTTATTTTAGACATTTTATATGGATGTGTTTCCACATGCATTCCTATATTCTGAGTTTACTAAACATAAATGTTATTAGTTTAACTTATATTTACTGGTTTACCTTATATAGAAGGCACTATGCTAGATACTCTGAAGTTACAAACACAAAGAAGACATGGTCCCTACCCTCAAGAAGTCCTGTTGGTAAGGAATGGCAGACTATGATATGCATGATATGAGAACAGGTAAAATTGCAAGGCTGGGGAAGTGTGACACTTTTTAACAATCACCTCACTGAAATGACTAAAAATACATGAAACTGTGTTTCATTATATGTGATCATATATAGAGCAGTTTGCTTATACATTAAGTACCTCTAGATCAGTGTGTCTTTAGAATAAGTTCTCGGAGTAGTGATTGTTTTTTATAGTATTATTTGCTGCTGTTAGCTTGTACTGTATTAACTCTGCCTTCCTCTCCTTAAAGTTGCTTCATCTAATTTTTCTGTGAACTTGAAAGCCAAATAAGCAACCTGGATAAAATTACATATAATAAGAATATATAAGACACCCCCTCCAAAAAGTTTTCTTTTCGATTAACTTAGGGAGGTTTTATTTCTAGTTTAGCTATTTATGGTCCATTTTTACATCTGTCTGATATTCCCCTATGCTTTTAACAACTTTTCTTAACAGAGTATTATTTTACTTAAGTTTTCTATTGAACTTTTTGCCTCTGTTCAATATATTGTAGTTGGCTTTGGAGTCAGAATACCTCATAGCTCTGCCAAGTTTTAATTTTATGTCCTCAAGCAAGTTGTTGAATCTTTCAGAACTTTTTTTGTTTGTTTGTTTGTTTTTTTAAATCACATCTTCCTTACAAAGTTGGTATACAAAGTCAATGAATATGTTAAAGGCTAGAATGTTACTTGGCAGTCTGTTTCTTTCCCCATTCTCCACCAGGTTGAATTTGCTTCCCACCCCATCACTGAGTGACCAGTGACAAATGCCTTGGTGAGCAGCATCCATAATGGATACCAGTTTCACAGAAATGTCAGTGATATATCTCCTGCAATGTAGGGCTGGCCCAAGACCACTCCTGCAGGCACTTTTGTTTCCTAAGATCATCAGTGCAATTTGGGGCATGATCCAAGTTGAGTTTCACCACAGAGTGGTACCAGAATTTGGCCGTATGGGAAATCCAGAGTCCAAGACTGGCCATAAAATTAAACATTTTCTCTAGGTATCCTTCAGAGATTTGATGCCCAGAAGCAGGTTTAAGTGCTATGTTGTATTTCACTCCCTGCCTGGAGTTTATAACGGGAACTCCGTCACAGGCATTTCAGCCTTTGAAAAGAGTAAGATGATGGGAGTTTCATAGGGGGATGTATCAGTTACTGTAGACACTTAAAGTTAACAAAACATTCAGAGTAAGGAATTTTTTAATTAAAGTAAGTTCTGCAGCATCCATTAATTACCTACATTTTTCCACTCCCTCACATATTTTCTCAAGTTACCCACCCTTGTGACTCATTCAGTAGCAAAATCAGTGAAATCGGCATTCTCTTTTAGTCATCAAGCAAAAATGGGGTCATCTCCCTGGCCTACTAGATTGTCTGGTCTGCCCCACACAATCTTTTTTCAGTTTGGCCCTCTTTCTGTTGCCATGTTGCCTTGCTTTTCCTGGAGGTAGGGGGGTGCTGGCGAAAGTGGGGGACAGTTTCCACCTACCATCGAGAACTTGCCATGACAGCCAGCTTCTTCACTCCAGGTGGCTCTCTTCTTAATGTTGTATTTATTGTATTCATTTATCATCCCTGCCTTGAGAGCAGTGCTAAGATTCTGCCCTTGTCTTCTTTTAAATTCAGCTGAAATTCGTTGAGTATCTGTTATGTGCCATGCCCTGAATTAGGCCCTTATATTTAACATTATGGATTAAAAAAAATGAGGCTAAGAAAGGTTGTGTGTCCAAAATGACAAAGGTAGTAAAAGATAGAAGGAATTTGAATGCAAATCTGTTGGCTCAAAATTCAGTTTTCTCTCTGCTTTAGCATGACTCCCCTTTCCTCCACGCATACCAAGAGGTTAAAAATCACTGATGATGGGATGTGAGCTGGAAGCCTTTATTAAGTCGTGCTTGAGCCTGTGCCACTGATATCCTCCCTCCTAGGCTCAGGTGACTGCTGCAATCAGTGTGCCCCAGGTACTATTCTCTGGGTCCATTTTGACTCTGAATTTCCAGCCCCTGGCTTGTAGAATGGAAAAAAAAGCTATCACCTTTGAATTAAGAAGGACTAGTCTTAGAATAGATTTAGCAATTTAGAATAGAAAACCCCCACTAACAAAGAAGAGTGAACTTACTATTAAATGTGTAGAAGTTGAGGAACTCACCTCTGATTTGTTTTTTAAGATATGGATTTGATCTTTAATCAGAAAGGCGTTACATTGAATAAATAACCTTTCCTTTTCAGGCTAAAAAGCAACAACCATCTTCTAGAAAGTGCACGAAATTTAATATTTCTTTCTTTTTAGTTTGAACTTCTTTAATAACCTTAATGAAAATTAAGGCAGTTTTCATGGATTGAAACCATTGGCAATTATTGATTAATTGTATTATTGGAAGAGAATAGTAAAAACAATTCATTTGGGTTTTATAATGTATAATTTTACTTTACCTTTGAGTCTCTGTTTCACCAGATGAAGATTACTTTAGAGACTTTAAAGATGCCGCAATGTGAACACCCAGCTCAGGAAGCTGAAGAAGCTATGTATTTTCCCAATTTGGAATGGTGTAGACCTGAGTTCAAGTCTATAAGATTTGGGTATTTTTCTTTTTCTTTTTTTTGAGACGGAGTCTCGCTATGTTGCCCAGGCTGGAGTGCAGTGGTGCAACAATCTCGGCTCACTGCAAGCTCCACCTCCTGGGTTCAAGCGATTCTCCTGCCCCAGCCTGCTGAGTACCTGGGACTACAGGTGCATGCCACCATGCCAGTCTGATTGTTTGTATTTTTAGTAGAGACAGGGTTTCACCGTGTTAGCTAGTGTGGTCTTGATCTCCTGACCTTGTGATCCACCCACCTAGGCCTCCCAAAGTGCTGGGATTACAGGCAGGAGCCACCGCGCCCGGCCTGGATTTTATAGTTAAATACCTGGATGACCTTTGGTAAGTTACTACCTAGCTACTTGGCCTTTGTCATTGCCTGGTAAAATAAGGATTGTGTTTTCTGGAGTTATGTATGTAATGATATGCTGCAACTTCTAGGAAAACAAGTTAAAGTATTTACCTTACTAATGGTGAATTAGTAACACCATCTTTCTATATACACAGACTCCATAGTTGAAAATTAACTATATTAATGATTTTTATGTAACACTAAGGAAATAAAATAGAAGTGACATAAATCACTAATGATCCCCTTTTAAGATTTCCTTTAAGGAAAGTTTAGCATATTACAAGATATTTTTTAACAGGCACTTTTATTTCTCTTATGCAGTATATTTTGAATGCTCTTTGAAAGGCTGCTGTTTCCATAGTTAATTCATTTTATTCAAAGACAGAACATCAAAGCAGCAAAACTCAATTAAGTGGAATAGTCAGGAAATGAAAAATTCTGGTGAATTTAGGTGGCAATGTTAAATAGAAAACTTATTACCTTCTCTACCCATATGGCTTCTGGTCTCTGTATTTAAATCATTCCACTGAATTTGAGTTTTTATTGAAAGCTCTGCTAATGTTTGTCCTAGAAAAATGAAGGAAAATCAATTAAAGAAAATTCTTGTTTCAAATTATATTACTGAAAAGCATTTCAAACTATATCAATTGCTTGACTTCATTGGTAAAAATGTTCATCATTGGAAACATCAATTCTCTTCCAGTACTGGTAATATAGATCAGATAGGAAGGTTCAGCTAAATGTGTTGTCCCTTGGACCTAGCAGTGTTCTGTATATTTTTATCTTTCGCTTTCTTCCAAAAATTGAGTGTGAAATAAAACTCCACTTATTTGAAATGAGCATCATTTAGTGAAAAGAAAATCAGCATATTAATTGATATGATATAAACTTAAACAAATGGTTTGTGTAGCAATTTTAAAAAGTGCAGGCCGGGCATCGTGGCTCATGCCTGTAATCCCAGCAGTTTGAGAGGCCGAGGTGGGTGGATCACCTGACATCAGGATTTCAAGACCAGCCTGGCCAACATGGTGAAACCCCATCTCTACTAATAATAGAAAAAGTTAGTCGGATGTGGTGGCATTCTCCTGTTAATCCCAGCTACTCAGGAGGCTGAGGCAGGAGAATCACTTGAACCTGGGAGGTGGAGGTTGTGGTGAGCCGAGATCGCACCATTGAGCTTCAGCCTGGGCAACAAGAGTGAAACTCCATCTCAAAAAAAAAAAAAAAAAAAAAAAAAAAAAAAGTTAAAATGCAGAAAAGTTTTAGGAGGTAAAATAAGGCATTCATAATTTTGGTAAACAAAGAAATCTCTATAAAATTTTAGTGTTCTTTATTTACAGAATCGAATCAATGGCAAATGGACTATGCCAACTGTTTTCTTAAATCTAAGTTGTTGCTGTTTTTTGCTTTTTACTGTTACTTATTTCCATTTTGTTAAATTTAGAGAAATAAGAAACAAATAGATGAACAGATATGAAACCTCCCTTTTAGTATTAAAAAAAAACCCTATCCTTAAGTTAAACATTGCGATATCTTAGTGGATATGCAGAAAAAAGAGAAACAGATTGTTTTTAAACATATTTTATCCTGCATAAGTTGACATATAAATAGTAAGTTGCTTACCTGTTTTTTTTAAATTCAGAAAAAAATGTTTTAAAAAATGTGACTATTCAGAAGCACGTTTTAAGAGGATTTTAAAAAATTTTATTTTCTTACACAAAGTGTTGAATGAGCAGTGTTCTGTCACAATGATTTTTGTGTTGGTTTGCTTCAGTATTTTTAATCACAGTAAGGGAATGCAAAGCCTAACAGAAAAATGCATCCATGAATTTTCAATATTTGTTTTATCTTCACATTAGATTACTTTACTAATCTATGTTTGTTGAAATCTTGTAAAGTTATTTTGAAATTCTGTAGTGCAGTAGATATCACATATATATTATTTATCAATATATAGTGATATTGTTCCATTAATCTAAATTTAGAATGAGGAAGTAAGCTCCTAGCATTTTTAAATTTTTCAGTTCTGAAGTAAAAATGTGTAAAATTATATTTGTATATTCTAGTGAAACACCAGCCCAGAAAATATTAATAACACTCTGGTTATATTTTGCTTCTGTTCAGATTCATTAAAAAAAAAAAAAAAAAAAAAAAAAAACTCTTGAAGAAAAGATGATGGAAATACTTTTGCCCCACACAATAAATATCTTGTATTATTTTGCATATCAGTAATATAGGTGTTTATTCTTTGTGCCTTATGGAAGTTTTAATGAATCCTGGCCTTGTTTTTTTTTTAAATGGGCTATGTTGTATTCTTCTGATGTGTTTAATGGGTATGATTTGCTAAGTTCTTCAGTACTTTGGCAACTAACATTCATTCATTCAATTCATTCATTTGTATTCTCTTATAATTACTTTTATTAACTCTAACATTTTAGTATGTTTCAGTTTAGAGAAATGTTGATTTTTTAAATAAACAATGAAAAACAAAAATACACAGAATAAAATCCTTCCATTCATCTCATGTATTTTTTTTTTTAGAAAAATATAGTTTTTTTTTGCTGTGTTTTTTTTTAAATTAAAGGCAACTACTTTTAGATCAGAAGAGTTTTGTTGTTTTTTGCTCTTTTTGTATTGTGTGAGTGTGTGTATGTGTGTGTGTGTGTGTGTGTGTGTGTGTGTGTGTGTGTTTGGTGGCCTCTGAGGAAAAGCTAATAACCTATTTTTTGTTTTCCTGCATATACTGCTAATTATGTATGCATTTAGACAACTGCTTAATGTGTATTCCTAAGTGTATTGCTTTGAGTCAAGGGCTAGAATTCTTCATTCATAAATTTGTGGTATTGAAGAGATGGACTAATTGTAAGTATGGTAGTTTTTATTCCATCATTGAATAACTAATAAAGTAGTCACAAAATTATGCTCATTAAGAGTGGCATTTAATAGTGGGCACTTTAAATTTTTAAACAAAAAAGTTTATCCAGTGTATTTTCAAGATTCTAAAGCAAAAGTGAAAGAACTAAGCATGAATACTGACTGAAAATTGTCTTAATTATCTTAGTTACTTATATTTATGCAGCTTTATGGAGGGTGGCAGGTTATGTTGTATAAAGGATTTGAAAGTAAATTTCAAGATAATAGTGTGTTTCTCATAGTGTCTTAAGTGACACTCACAAAAGCTACCATGTTAAGTGATTTATTTTTCTTATGAAATGACTCTTCAGAAATTCAGAACATTGAAAGAAGACCATACTAAATCACCAAAAAAGTGTAATGTTTTATAAGTTAATGCATTTTAAGCACTGTACATGTAAGATAAACTACGACTACAAAAAGGTCACTAGATCTTCTAATGAATAGATACTAGTAATTTATAATCAGCACCTCACTTGTTCACCCACAAAGTACATGTGAATTGGATGTATAAGTTATTTGTGTATAAACTGTAAAGGACTATAAAAGTATAGTTTGTTATGATTGATACTAAAGTAGGTATTAAAGAACACTTTTTTCCTGAATATATGAACATTCATCTACAAGTATATTTTACCTCATAGTGATAGGTTTTTCTGCAAGGTGATAAAAGATAGAACCAAGATCTTTAGTGGGATAACTATTCTCCCTGAGAAATTCTGATTTACGTTTTGTCAATGAAAAAATAACAGCAAATAAAGGTAAAATGTCTACTATACTAATGGGTCTTACTTGAAAAGGATAGTTATAGTTTTATTCTCTATTGCTTGAAAATGAATACATAATATAATAATAAGCAGCTACTCATGTTCACAGTACTATGAATACTGAAATATTGGTGGAATCTGGAAGTAGTGAGGTTATTCTGTGCCTGAACTTCCTGTTTTCACCTACTTCCCAATTACTTGCAGCTGTCAAAATAATTTTAATCATTTTCAGATACTTTGCAGAAAAAAAAAAATCTTAAGCCCTTCGGCCCTAATCAAGGGCCATAAGGCTTCAGCTAAAAAGATGTTACCCCTTCTCTTCTTGTCTTCTTTTGTATCCCTGCTGAGTCCTTCTGTCTAGTCAGGTCAGTGTTCTTTCTGAACATCACTATTATGTTCTAAGATCTTAAACATTTATTCAGGTCATTCACAATTCCGATTCTGTATCCTTGTCTTCTAAACCAGATCAGAGAATCAGAGGATGTTAGAGCAGAAAGAGGCTTTAGAAATCAGTTGATAAGCTCTTTTATTTTACTAATGATGAAATATTAAGTGTGAAATACTTTTCAGATTAAAAATTAAACCAAATCTCAGAACCTCTAGCCTCTGAGCGGTTTTTCATGGCATGTTGTTTACAGAAACATGCAAGCAGACATGCAGAGCTCTGCTTAGTCCATGGAGGGACCTAAAGGTTGGATTCTCCCACCTCTGTGCCCAGGTTGTCCACCAAATATGCTTGTTTATTTCCCGGTATGTGGAAGAGTTATTATGGGAAAAGTGAATGTAAAGTCATATACAAGACAAGGAAAACCAAGCAAGCATCTCATTAGGCCCATTTGCAATTAGAGTGGCAGTTGTATGCATTTACTGTCTTATTATTTATTCAGTGTCAGGAAAGGATAATGTGTTCGCATTTTACACAGTCATACATACAGAAAAAGAGAGCCTCACTGTAGGACACCTTAAGCATGGGGCAGGGTCTTAGTTTATGTATAGTATTTTTCAAGTTATTGAAAATCATAGGTGACAGATAAATAAAAAATAGTCTTCTTCTGCCAAAAGACTTTTCCTGAAAAATCGGAGCCTTTCTTAGCATTGTGCTAAACTGAATCTTTCCTCTTTTACTTAAACTTAAGTCACTGAGAGTATTCAAAACCAATTTAAAATGAATTATGTATAGCTGTTGCCACTACTCTTCTCCGTTACTATAAACATGAATATTTAAAATCATAGAATTTTAACATCGGGAGGACGTTGGTGACTTAACTCTACAACAGCTTCATTTTATTACTGAGGAAAAAGATGGTGAAGTTTCTTAGTTGTGAACACTGAATTGGTTAGTATCAGGCAGCCAGGAGGTCAGGATTCTTGGGACTGTGTTATTTTCCCCAAACTACTTGAAAATCCTCATTAAATTATCTCTTGGCACCATCTGTTTCTCTTTGTCTTTTTTTCTCTCCTTTTTTTTTTTTTCCTTCTGGGCTAAACCATGTCAGTCCTATGTAAGTTATATTCAATAGCTTTAATCTAAATTCTATGAAATGGGGTTGAAAACGAAAACCTGGAAGTCTAATTAGAATACCTACATGTCTCATCAAAGATTTCTTTTTCTTTCTTTTCTTTAGCATCCAGTCATGCACCTTTCCACAGATCTGGACTGTTTATTGATTTTACTGTGCTTTAAAAATTTCCCATGAAGCCAGGCATGGCTTTTGCCTGTAGTCCTAGTGATTGAGGAGGGCGAGCTGGGACATCCAGGGACATCCACACTGCCTGGGGAAGCCTCCCGGGACCATGATGAAGGCAGATGCCAATCTCACCTTTACCATCTAGAGTGATATTATTTACATGATACAGGGCAGTATAATGGAAGTATCTCAAGGCCTGCTCGCCAGAATAAGCTTTCACAAAATCCTCCAAATCCTCTTTATGTCACATCATCCTCAGAAGTCTCCTGCTCGCCCCCTAAAACCCACACTTTCATAAATACTGTGCCCCCTTTTTTTTCCCTTCAACTTTTAGGTTCGGGGGTACATGTGCAGGATGTGTAGGTTTGTTACCTAGATAAACGTGTGCCATGGTGGTTTGCTGTACAGATCAACTCACCACCTGGGCATTAAGTCCATCATCCATTAGCTATGCTTCCTGATGCTCTCTCACCCCCTCCCCCACTCCCCTGCACTTTCTTAAAGGATAAAGAAAGGATAAGTCTTATATTTGACCTTTGAGGGTCTTACCCAGTGATCTCAGCCTTCTACTCTTGAAGGCTTTTACATGCTATGCAGTGATAGTGATTACAATGTTCCCTCTTCTCCCAAATCAGGCAGTGGCCAATATCTTAGTGGGGAAGATACCCTATTCAGAGTCACATGTATTCTTCATAGCGAATCACCAGGAAAATATTCATTTTCTGTAGCCAGTATGAAGAAAGGAAGTATATGGGCAAATCTCTGTACCTTTCTTTCAATTTTACTGTAAACCTAAAAGTACTATTTAAAAAAAAATCTTAAAAAAGTATACTTTCACTTTCATCCCAAAGGAGAGCTTGAAGTATCTGAAAGTGAAGAGAAAATGTAGGCTATCACTAAGAATGCTAATCAAACTGGGGAAACAGAGTTTAGATGTCTAGTGTTGACCTTATCCCCAGTGTTGACTTTGTCTTCATGGTCTTTTAGGAGTAAATCTTTTTAAGTTTCCTCAGTGGCAAATGTTAGAAGTTAAGTAGTTTGGTGGTGGTGGGAAATAAAATTCTAGGAAGAGTTAGAGGTGGCAGTGGTAGGTGGGTGGGGGTTTATTTCAGAGGAGAACTTGGGTTAGGCCTTAGACATGCAGGTGGTGGTGAAAGCAGGCCTTCCAGCTGTGACCTCTAGCTACCAGCAACCTGTTTCTTAGATGAAATGGTTCTGTTTCGATCTTGATAACTCTGTCAAACATTAGATATGTCTAAAATGGAAGGCACAGTGGACTCACTCCCTCCGCCTTGGATCTGGATCCACGTTTCACACAGTAGCTAAGCCAGAAATATCGGCACCATCCTTAGAGCTACTTCCATAGTACACTTTGAATCAATCACTCAGGCATTTTTATTCTGTTTCCTAAATATAGTTTGCTTCAGTGCATTCCTCACCCTCTGTCAATGATTACCACGTGTGCTTGAGTATGAGGTGAGGTTCCCCTTTTCCTGCAAAATTACTCCTCAGAGAAGAGGGAGTCTTGAGGTGGAGTCAGTGCAAAGCCTCTGCTATTACTGAGTGCTTTCTGCAAGGCTTTATTTTAAATAAAGCATTTGTGAGGAAGACACATTAGCCCCACATGACCCTGTTTAATGTGGTTAGGTATTATGGAGGACATCTGACAAAATCTTTTTTAAAAAGGGTATGGCAGCTTTGAAAATAGTGTGGGAATTTATTCTTAGGAATGTGTTCTCACAGTTGTAAATACAAAGTATTTTTATAAACAAACCTTTCCACTAAGAAAAAAAAAAAAAAGCCCTGATACACTCAGATTAGGGATATAGAAAGCATGAACGTGTTCCTACATTACAAATGGAAATGGCAACCATCCTGATTTTTACCAAATCCTATCTCAGGCTTAGGACAAGATTTCCAGCGATGGCACCAGACAGAGATTCCACTAATGCTTTACCTCTGGTGAAGATGGATATGCTTCAGAAAACTGTCAGAGGCTAAAAACCTAACTTGAGTTGACACAGACACAGATGTCAGCCATGCATGTGCAGAGTTTGGACCAAAGTGTTTTTGGGAGATGTGGATATAGAAAAAAGTGACATATCTAAATTTCTTGTATATTTCACTATTTATTTTATTTATATCACTAAAAATAACAAATGCATGACATGACATAAACAGGTGGCTCTTTCATACAGTCTGTAACTTTTGGTAAATGTTATTGAATTATACATTCACAGAAGTACAAGAATCATGAGTAAACAGCTCAATGAATTTTCACAAAGCAAACAGTGTAGCCAGCTCTCAGACCAAGAATCAGAACACCACCAGCATGAGAATCAGAACATCACTGGCACTCAAAAATGCTCCCTCTTACTCTCTTGCCTGACCGCTGCCCCCACATGTATAGTGTAAATAGTATCTTGTCTTCTGTCATCAGAGATTAGTTTCGCTTGTGCTTGTTTTTGAACTCTTTATAAATGTAATCATTCACTAAGTACCACTTTGCTGTCTGGCTCCTTTCCTCAATATTATGTTTGTGAAATTCATCTATGAATTATTTAGTTTGTTTACATTGATGAATGATATTTTACATTTTGAACAACCAAACTTATCCATTCTAGTATGATAAATATTTGTGGTGGTTTCAGTTTGGGGCTGTTATGAGTAATGCTGCAATTAAAACTCTCCTGTATGACTTTTGGTGAATAAATGTCAAGTACTGGGTTGGGTACATACCTAGGAGTGGGATTTATAGGTCTTAAGATATGCCTTCATCAGCTTTAGTTAATACTATCAAACAGTTTTCTAAAATGGCTGTACCTTTTTCACATCCATTAGCAAAGTAGAAGAGTTCCTTCCTCCACATTCTTGCCAACTATTGGTATTTTGTGTCTTTTTCTATATTAGTTGTTTTGATGGGAGAATAGTATATTGCACTATGATTATAATTTGCATTTCCCTGATAACTAATTTAGTTGAGCACTTTTTCATATATTTCATGGCCAGTAGGATATATATAAGTGGCTGTTACTATACTTTGCCCCATTTTGTTTGGTTTTTTTTTTTTTTTTGCTTCTCTAAAATCTTTTATATTTGGCAAAAAAAAAAAAAAAAAAAAAAAAAATCCAACTCTTTAATATGCTTGCTTTATTGGCAAAACTGAAGATCATCTTATATTCAAACAATATGTAAGTTTAACCTCCATCATACTGTTTTTTTAGGTTGCTGTGATGACCTGCTAATGAGTCCATTAACCTCTACTCTCTCTGAGATGCTATCTTCTACACATACAAAGTTAATTTTACAATCATGCAGATGTGATTAAGTTCTTTTTAGCCCTGTCTCATTCATTCTTCCCTGCTGTGATTATCCACCTTTCCATCAATCCTATGCTAAACATAGCATTGACAAAACTGCCCTATAAAAGCTCATGGGGAGTGGGTGAGGCACTCTTACTAAACTTTCAGATTGCCAGTAAATTCGGATTCAGTAGATTTGACTTGGGTCCTGGGAATCTGTGCTAGTAACAAGCACTCCACATTCTTATTGTAGGAAAGTTTGAAGAATACCATGGATGATTTTTGATTTTGTTTCAGTGTTCCCTCACATTCCCTCTCCACTGTCTGGATTGTTTTCTATCCTTCTTCCATTGTCATCTGTCAACAGCCATCCACATGTAACCTGTGGAAGTCTAACTTGACTCTTCCAGGCTGAGCACATCACTCTATAATCAGATCTTACTTCTGATCTTCCTCACAAAACTATTACGTCATTGGCCTTCCCCATCTCAGCTGATAACATGCAGTAGTTTGATCTTCAGTATAAATGTGGAATCTGAATATTATATAACCTCCACAGCATGTACACTGGTCCTCTTCTTCCATTACCCTCATGCCTCAATTACTGCAGAACTAGTTTCCCTGCTTGCATCTTGTACCCATGCAGTCTGACTAGAGGGATCAATATTTCAAAACCTAAGTCAACATCATTTCTACTCAGATCTCTGCACTGGAGCTGGCATAGTGGTATGCATCTGTACTCCCAGCTACTTGGGAGGCTGAGGCAGGAGGATTGCTGAAACCTCAGAATTCAAGTCCAGCCTAGGCAACATAGTGAGACCCCACCTCTAAAAAAAAAAAAAAACCTCTCTCATGGTTCCCAATTTCTCTGAGAGTAAAACCCCAAGTTCTCAGTGGGCCCTATGAGACCCACTGCACTCTGCCCCCTCCCCTTACCTTATGCTTTGACCTTCCAGGCTCACCCTACCTCAGTCACTCTAGCCTGCCTGCTTCTCTTAGGACATCCCAGTGTGCTTGCACTGTACAGCTTTCCTATGGGCTACTCCCTCTATCTTGGAACAGTCTCCCCCTAGATATCTGTAGTACTGACTGACCCCTTCAGTCTTTCAAGTCTTGACTCACATGTCCACACTGAAATATCCTTCTCAGGGAGGCCTACCCTCATCACTCTATTTTAAAATGAAGCCTGGCCCGTTCTCCCTACACCTCCAGTCTCTTTCGATCTCTTTTACTCTACTTTTTTTGTTTTGTGGCAATAATTACCTGCTAGTATATTATTTGTTCTATTTATTATTTATCATCTAGATCTCTCTGTCAGAATAAAATCCTCCAAAGGCAAATTATTTTTTGCTGTTTTACTTACAGAATGTCCCCAAATATCTGAACAGTGTTTGGCATATAGTAGGGGCCCAATTAATATTTGTTTGATTTATTGAATGAAATATTTGGGATGCAGTAGTAACCTTAAATAAGACTAAGAAATATTAAATAGCATCTTTTTATAAGCCTTAATTTTATGAAATCTTTTCCAAGATATGTCACATATTTTAATTTTGAAGTAGAAATTGGAAGTTTGAATGAAGGTGAGTTAACTTGTGTGTACTGCTACATTGATTTGAAGGAGAAGACAGTGGTAGTTAGGCTCATTCCAAACTAGTTGAGGGTATTCTCTGCAATATGATGTAAAACGTTTAGGGGTTGATACTTAAGTACTGGATTTTAGGTTGTTTCCTTTTTGCTAGCATTACTTGCAATGTCCATAAAGGCAAGTTCCTATTAAAAAATCAGACAACTTATGGAAATTAGACATCTTTTAGGTTTGTTTCAGGCACATCGATTTTGAAAACTATTCATAGTTCCATTTTAAAAGCAGTGTGCTTTTGCATATTTTATCCATCTTAAGGGCATTCTTACACATGTTTGCATCAAATTTGGGAGCAAGAAACAACCTCCTCTTCTCTCGCTTTCCCTCCATGTCTTTTTCTCTTGTGCATAATTTTCTGAAATACTATGATGCTGTCCAGCTGCAATCTGACTGCTGGAAAAGAGGAATAGTACTGTTCAGGTTCTATTTATAGACGTCTAATTTTAGAATAACTTTTATTTCTATTACTGTGAGTACTTATGTTTCTAGTATATATGTATATACACTTATACATGTCTCTCAGAATATAATATTTGCTTTGTAGAGTGCAGTCTTTTTATGGAAGAGGAGGATATTATTCCTCTCAGCTTTCAAAGAGATTCTGTTTAAAAATCTGCTGGCTCAGCAGTTCATTATGTCATCCTAGCCTGACTAACCTTTGGTGATCTCTAATTGTCTTACGTTTTACCTGTCTTAGCCTCTTCTCACAAACTGTATTTATTCATTATAAGCTTTTGTATAAGAGTAACTCCTATACTTTGGTGTTTCCCAAGGTGCCTAGACCACTGCTGGGTTATATAACATAATAGCTCAGGGCAGCTAAGAGAAGAATCCTTTCATGAGAAGTGAATAGACTTCATCTGATAATGAGAATGATTATTAGTAGCTTGGCACTTGAAAGAATGCCAAAAAGAATAGCATGAAGAAATGTATCTTAAGTCAGCTCATACAATACCTATTTGAAAAAGCCAAATCTCAATTAGTGGCATGAGGAAAAGCCTGGATATAGTTCTAGCCACAAAAGAAAAGGCAGTTAAGCACCAATTCAAGTCATGGTTAAAATTTCCATATAAACTACTTTACTAACTGTATACATTAGCAAACTCAAAAGTAGACACTTTTGTGAACTGTTACAGGAACTTTATTGTACAGTTAAAAAAATACTGCAATAGCCAGGCAGTAGAAAAATAATTAATCTGATTGTTCTTTTTTCTGTCAGCATTCTGAAAGTGTCTGTATTTCAGTACTATTATTTAATGATAATAGTGTGAACCTACACATCAACAGATAAATTTAATCTCTATTCTGGTATCTGTCTGTTTCCTGGGACATGTGGTGCTAATGAGCCTACATATTTGGGAATTTAGTTTAAAAAGTGCTAGGGCATAAAAGATGACAGGCAAAGGAGGAAAAGAATGAAATATCTTCCAAATGCATTCAATCATTGAACAAGTGCTGTCAAATATCACTAGATATTAGGAACTAAGGGATTGAGACTGAAGTGGTAGTGAGGGGCTGGGATATAGATGAAAAGGAAAAAGGTGGCTAGTCCCAGTCTTCAAGGTACTTAGTTGTTCATCACTCACTCACTCACTCATTAATTTATTCATGCAGTATCTATTGAATACCTTGATATGGTTTGGCTCTGTGTCCCCACCCAAATCTCATCTAGAATTGTAATCTCCATGTGTCGAGGGAGGGCCCTGGTGGGAGGTGATTGGATCATGGGGGTGGTTTCCCCATGCTGTTCTCATAATAGTGAGGGAGTTCTTACAAGATTCGATGGCTTAAAAGTGGCACTTGCCCCTTGTAAGAGGTGCCTTGCTTCCTCTTCATCTTCCACCATGATTGTAAATTTCCTGAGGCCTCCCTAGCCATGTGGAGCTGTGAGTCAATTAAACCTCTTTTGTTCATAAGTTACCCAGTCTCAGGTCGAATCTGTATAGCAGTATGAGAATGGACTAATACATGCCTACAATTCAGTGTACCAGGGTGTATTATTTCATTTTCATGCTGCTGATAAAGACATACCCAAGACTGGGCAATTTACAAAAGAAAAAGGTTTATTGGACTTACAGTTCCTCATGGCTGGGGAGGCCTCACAATCGTGGTAGAAGGTGAAAGGCACATCTCACATGGCAGCAGACAAGAAAACTTGTGCAGGGAAACTCCCCTTTTTAAAACCATCAGCTCTTGTTAGACTTACTCACTGTCATGAGAACAGCACAGGAAAGACCTGCCACATGATTCAGTTACCTCCCACCAGGTCCCTCTCACAACATACGGGAATTCAAGATGAGATTTGGGTGGGGGACACAGCCAAACCATATCATTCCACCCCTGACCTCTTCTACATCTCATGCCCTCACATTTCAAAACGAATTATGTCTTCCCAATAGTCTCCCAAAGTCTTATCTCATTTCAGCATTGATTCAAAAGTCCACAGTCCAAAGTCTTATCTGAGACAAGGCAAGTCCTTTCTGTTTATGAAGTTGTAAAATCAAAAGCAAGTTAATTACTTCCTAGATACAATGAGGGTACAAGCATTGAGTAAATACAGTCATTCCAAATAGGAGAAATTGGCCAAAACAAAAGGGTTGTGGGTCCCACCCAAGTCCAAAATCCAGCAGGACAGTCAAACCTTAAAGCTCCAAAACTATCTCCTTTGATTCCGTGTCTCACATCCAGGTCATGCTGAGGCAAGAGGTGGGTTCACATGGTCTTGGGCAGCTCTGCCCCTTTGGCTTTGCAGGGTACAGCCTCCCTTCTGGCTGCTTTCATGGGCTCATGTTAAGTGTCTGTGGCTTTTCCAGGTGCATGGTACAAGCTGTTGGTGGATCTGCCGTTCTAGGGTCTGGAGGACAGTGGTCCTCTTCTCATAGCTCCACTAGGCAGTGCCCCAGTAGGGACTCTGTGCGGGAGCGCCAACCCCACATTTCCCTTCCACACTGCCCTAGCAGAGGTTCTCCGTGAGAACCCTGCCCCTGTAGCAAACCTCTGCCTGGGCATCTGGGCATTTCCATACATCTTCTGAAATCTAGGTGGAGGTTCCCAAACCTCAGTTCTTGACTTCTGTGCACCCACAGGCTCAGCACCCTGTGGAAGCTGCCAAGGCTTGGGACTTGCACTCTCTGAAGCCACAGCCCAAGCTCTATGTTGGTGCCTTTCAGCCATGACTGGAGCAGCTGGGACACAGGGCTCCAAGTCCCTACGATGCACACAGCACGGGGACCCTGGGCCTGGCCCATGAAACCACTTTTTCCTCCTAGGCCCCTGGGCCTGTGATAGGAGGGGCTGCTGTGAATACCTCTGACATGCCCTGGAGACATTTTCCCAACTGTCTTGGGGACTAACATTCGGCTCCTAGTTATTTTTGCCAGTTTCTGCAGCCAGCTTGGATTTCTCCTCAGAAAATGGAATTTTCTTTTCTGTCGCATCGTCAGGCTGCAAATTTTGTGAACTTTTATGCTCTGCTTCCTTTTTAATACTGAATGTCTTTAACAGCAGCCAAGGTCACCTCTTGAATGCTTTGCTACTTAGAAATTTCTTCCACCAGATACCCTAAATCATCTTTCTCACGTTCAAAGTTCCATAAACCTCTAGGTCAGAAGCAAAATGCTGTCAATTTCTTTGCTAAAACATAACAAAAGCCACCTTTGCTCCAGTTCCCAACAAGTTTCTCATCTCTATTTGAGACCAGCTCAGACTGGATTTCACTGTCCATATCATTATGAGCATTTTACTCAAAGCCATTAACAAGTCTCTAGGGAGTTCCAAACTGTCCCACATCTTTCTGTCTTCTTCTGAACCTCCAAACTGTTCCAACCTCTGCTTGTTACCCAGTTCCAAAGTCATTTCTACATTTTTGGGTATCTTTTCAGCAGCACCCCACTCTACTGGTACCAGTTTACTGTGTTAGTTTGTTTTCACGCTGCTGAAAAAAACATACTCCAGACTGGGCAATTTAAAAAAGAAAGCAGTTTATTGGACTTACAGTTTCACATGGCTGGGGAGGCCTTACGATCATGGCAGAAGGTGAAAGGTACGTCTCACATGGCAGCAGACAAAGGAAGAGCACTTGAGCAGGGAAACTCCCCTTTTTAAAACCATCAGATCCCTTGAAACTTATACACTCTCACAAGAACAGTACAGGAAAGACCTGCCCCATGATTCAATTATCTCCCACCGGGTCCCTCCCACAACATGTGAGAATTCAAGCTGAGATTTGGGTGGGGACACAGCCAAAGCATATCACAGTGATACAATAATGAAATAAAGTAATTCAGAAATTCTCACCCCTAATCGAGGTTCTGTTCTTTTGTGATAGACAGGGAATTAATAAGTAAAAATCAAGTAGTCCTTGATGATCAGCACTAAAGAGAAGAATAAGGTAGGAAAGGAGACTGGAACTATTGAGGGCAGGAAGCTAGTTGCAATTTTAGACAGGATGTTCTCGGTGTGAACGCATCTTTCTAGTGAGGATCTGAAGGAAGTAAGGGAGTTAGTTGTTCAGATACCTGGAGAAAGAGCAGTGAGGCTCAAGGAAAGGCAGTAGGAGGGGCTGAGGGGAAAGTGTGCCTGACATGTTCAGGCCTAACAGAGAGTCTGCTGGGGATGGACAGGTTGAACGATGGGGTAAGGCCCTGTGAGGGCCTTGTGGGGTTTCATTCCCAATGTGGTGAGAAGCCACTGGGAGGTTTTGCCCCCCAGGCCTGGATCTTGAATGTGTAGGAAAGGGCTAATTAAAAATTAAATTCAGCCATAAATGATGAAGCTGACTCAAAAGATTCAATTTTATTGAAAGAATGAAACTGGAATTGAGTGAGAAGTAAAATCTGGGCTTCATGGTTTGGGAGTCATCTGTGAGAAGTTGTAGTTAAATTTTGAAGATGGATGCAGAATTCTGAGGAGACATTTTTGAAGGAAACGAGAGGAGGAACCAAAGTCTGTGCCCTAGCGATGCTCTTCCCTGCTCCTGGGCACTGGAGGGAGAGTCCTGTTTGAGCCTTAAAATGGTAATAGTGGTCCACCTCCTTTTCTTTTATTGATTTCTTTTATGGGGTTGTTTTCTAGGAGATCTCCAGTATTCTTTCGTAGACTTCTTGTAAGGTAAAATTATGGAAGAAGGAAGGAAAAGTAACTGGAAGAATGTATGATGTTGACTTTGTGTTGACCCACCAACTCATTCTTTTATGGAGGAAGGGGGTGGACACGTGGCTGGCTTCCACCCCACCTCTGTGATTTAGAATTACAAGGAAAAACTCTTATACAAAGACTCTAATTTCTATGACGTTAGCCCTAAAGAAACCCTCAAGAGTATTGAAGTCTGAGACCTATATTAATTTCAATTTATTCTTCTTTTTGTATCATCTTTCTTACTATTATGCTTAAACATTCTTCAGTCACAGTTATCAAAAGCATACTTTGTTCATTTTAATTTTTGTTTTATATATAAGAAGATAGAGGTACTTGCAAATCTAAATGTTTTCACAAGTTGAATTGTGTGACTTTCATACCAAGCCTCTGTTGTTTGTTGTTTGTTTTTCAAAAATAAAACATTATGTTATAGCCAGGACCAAAACCAAAATTTCACAGGCTATTTCTTCTGCCAAAGAAACATTGCCCTCTCTTAGTTTAAGATGTCAAAACACTTAGCAATGTTTTCTGCCTAATTTTGGAATGTTGCTTTCTGATTCTGAATTGGAACAGTTTGCCCTGAAATTGCATAGATATGCATTTTGCCCATAAGTGAATGTATACAGCTGATTTCTCGTGTGACTTTCAGATGGAAGTCAGAGTTAAAATGGAAAATTGCTGTAGGAAGCTGGCACGTTTTTAAACTCCTGAGTGGTTTTGGGGGGAATAAAACCTCTTTCCATTCCGGGCTGCATGGAAAATATTAAACTCCTTTTAAGTAAGCAGGAGACGAGATGAGTATTATGGATTTTCATCTTTTTCCTGAGTTCTTGTGATTCAAATCCTATTCCTGTTGCAGTGTTATTCTGCATTAAAGATCTTGACTGCTGAGATTGAACCATTATTTTCTTACTTATTTTACCTTAAACTTGTTTGGTGCTATGAGAATATTCAATATATAGCTTTTTGTTGCAGAGATTTTAGCAGCATTAGTTCATCTTAACTGATGCCCTTGACTTCAGAGTATAAAAATAGAAGAATAGAGATAGGTGACAAGGATTGATTATCTATCCTCATTCTAAGTGAAACAGTAAACCTAGCTAGATAAATCACAGCTCAAAAGCCTGGAGAATGCATGGTAAAAGAAATAAAGGTAGTGCATATGTGTGTGTATGTGCTTAATAGTGAAGTTTTCTAAAAGAGGTACAAGCACAAAAATTCCGTCTGGTCTGTTCTACTGTCTTTCAGTTTTATTTTAAACACTTAAGGGTTTAAATAACCCATGGAATTATTATTTGCTTTTTCTTTTATTTAAAGAAATTTTTTAAGTAAAAGAAAACTGAGACCAATGTCATTGCCTTTTTAAGTCAGATATATGTGTGTGTATATACATCTGTGTGTGAGTGTGTATGTGTGTATATATGCATATATGTGCATATATACATATATACACACACATTACTTTGTTATTAGACTTTAATTGTAGGATTGGAAGGGCTCAGGGGAGATCACCTGATTTTTTTTCTCTGGCACTTTTAAGCTATTTAAGCATTTTAGTAGTGTTTACTCTGTGCCAGGCAGTGTTCTAAGCACTTGATATATATGAACTCATTTAACTCTGACATTCAACCAAAGAGATAAATCTATTATTATCCCCACACACCGTACAAGGAAATTGAAGTTCACAGAAGTTCAGCAGCTCACTCCGTGAGAAATGAAACTGGGATTTTAACCCAGGCATCAAGGCTGTGCCTTCAGCCCTTATATTAGCACCTGCCCCTCTCCCTCTCCTCGTCTTCTTTCTAGACTTTTCAGTTCAAAGGATCAGTTTTCACTCTGACTTCCCTTTACCTGATGTGGTTTCTTCAGCCTATAGTTTAAGGCTTTTTCAGTTTGTTTTCCTTTATTCTTTTCTTGAACCTGGTGAAGAACAACCCTTCTCCACATCTCCATCCGTCACTGCTGCTCCATTCTTTCACCCTCCTCCTCCTTGGTTATATTCTCCAGCCTTCAAACCATTTCTGAATTCTTAAGTTATATTACATCAGGATTAGAAGCTGCTGTTACAATGATGGCTTGTCCAGTTCTGAGTAAGATAGTATTAATAGCACAATTACCTCATTGTTTCTACATATATATATATATATATACACACACACACACATACACACACTCGATTCCTGTTTGCCACATCTTTTTTCTCCTGTATTTGCAAAAATACATTCTTCTTGCATTAAGAGTTGCTATTAGTGATGCCATGCTGTGCAGTCGTGTTTATTTCTCAGCTTTTCTAAGACCTTTGAATTTTAACAATAATTCACAAACACGCTTGCCATTCTATGGACATTTTATAGGATTTATTGAGGTTATTTATGGAAGTTTATAACTGTGTCCTAGGATCTCCTGGCTCTTGAGACACACTGCTGTTAATATGTTGAATGTGTAAATTTCCATTTAGTGTGGAACTGTCAAAGACAGTTGTATGATTCAGTTTGATAGATGGTTACTTTGGGCCAGCTGTCGGGGCATTATCTTTCCGACTGAATCCCAGGTAAGAGAATAAAGAATGGAATACCATCCTGCACCCAGCACTCTTCACCCACATCCCCCACACTCCCTCTCTACTTGGTTTCATCTAGCAGAGGCTCCATTCTCTCACTGAAGATGAAATCATGCTGATGAGTTCTATCCTTCCTAAGCCAAAGATAATTATTACCTGATTACCTGGTACCACACAATATTAAGTTTGTAAAAGTGAGTTTACCTTGATTGCTGCTGCATTTTATTGAGTAAACAATTCCACCAGATTGTAATTTGCAAATTCAACTTTTTTCCCCTATGTCTTTAACCTTCTACAATAATGTTTAACATTTAGTCTGAGGTGACTGGGGTGGGTAATGAACAGTCTGCCTTGTCTGTTTTTCTTGACTATGCTGCTGGGTTTTATTATTATTATAGGTGTTGCTAGGTTAGAATTATTTCCGCCTATACTGGGGACTTGCTGCTTTAGGATCTTGGATAGTTCACCTGTTCCTTTCTTTGAAAACTTTGCGTGATTGCTGAAATTCAGTCTATAATATGTCCATTAGTGCAATATTTTAACTGGCATATTTATGCCCTTATAACTTTCTATCCAGACTGTGAGAACTTTGGCCAGTGGATTGGCGGTAAAGGGAGTGTTTTTCCTTCCAGCTGGGGAGCTTACATGTTCCTAAGCATCCTATTCTTGCCTCTGTTTTATCATGATAGTATTGTAATTTAGCTCTTTCCCTATATGTCTCCCCCACCTCAAGGAAATTCTCAAAGACTGTGAGTGCACAGTCCAGGGCTTGGCTTCGTGATGTTCTATAGGGCTAATCTTATGCTCTCCCTTTTTTATTCCAAACTTAATTTAAGATGGGGCTATTAGTTGTAATCCAAGGAACCTCTTAGTTTTGAAAGGATTTTAATGATTGTCCAAGGGGCTTATATTCCATACGAGTATATGTTTGAAAAAATACTGCTACTTAACAGTGGACTTGCAACCAAACTTTTTGGAACACAACTACTTTTAGCCCAGTTTTACACTTCTGTCCAGGTACATAGTAGAGATGCCATAAATACAGAGTTATATTGAATTCCTTTATAATAATAATGCAGGAGGAAAGGATTATCTGGTAGAGGAAGGGGATGAGGCAAGGATTATTGCAATGACAGCCTATGGATGAGGGGAAAGTTGAGATTGGGGTAGGCATGTCATCAGAGGACCACACCATACCAATTTCAGTGGTCACAGGCATTCTAGGAGTTAGAGACGGAGATGTTAGCAGAGGTGTGAAGAGAGGTAGGGCCTATGATGATAATAGATGGAGTCCTGAGAATGGAAGTTTTATATGGGATGACAAGGAAAGACACAGTATGGGGAGAAGGTGTAGAACTCAGGAGATAATGGCCAGCCTGGAAGGAGGACAGTGGTAGTTGGTTGTTGGCCACCATAGCAATGGAGAAAGGGCAAGAAGAGAGGCAATCCCTTAAGCAGCAAGGGGTTGTTGCAGGGATGGGGAAAGGGAGTTTTCTGGGACCCTGATGACTTTGGCAGCAGCCGGTAGTGTTGGGGCTGTTCTGTGAATTGTATATGGTCAACCAGTGATTGATGCTTAAATTGTATGTAGTCATGGGGAACCTGTAACTGGCCAAAGAATGGAGTAACACATTTGGTTTAGCCTGCCAAGAATGAGATCATATTTGACCATAATGCTGAACAAACAGGATTCAAAGGGTAGATCAGAATTTTAATTTACTCCGTTCTCCTTTCCTTCGGTGCCTATTCAAACCATTCTGTGGAGCTGAGTTTTCTGTTCCTGGATGAAGTCTTAGACAAACTTGTTTGCTTCACTAACTTCTCTCAGATTAAAAGCAAAAAATAGTTCAAAACTTGTATTCGTAAACACACAGTCTTGGTTCATTAATTGTTATGCCTGGTCTAGTCCAGGACAGTTCATTCAAAGGTAAGGCTTCTCCCTTCGGTCCAGCTCCTGCTTGCTGTAGGTGTGGAGCCTGCAGTGGGAAGGAGAGTTGTGGTAGGCCCCTTCTCCCCAGTTCTCTCCTGAACACATCTACTCTTCATCCCTACTCACCAGGCGACTCTGGATTCTTCAGAGTAGACTGGGTGGGGAGGAAGGATAAAGGGCAGAAAGGTCTTACAGAACTGAACGTCGGTTTGCCGCTGGGTTCTTCTGGCTGTGGCTGATGGTGAACCTGACTGGTTCTTTTGTGGACCCTTTTATAAATTCTTTGGAGAGTCCCTCCCTTCTCTATTTCTGTGCTTCTCTAGTCTGTTTTCCTTGACGTGGGAGGAGGAAGGCGAAACACCTCCTCTTTCATCCCAGGGGTATGCTGCTGAGGTCTCCTTAGGGATCTAGACAGCCTTAATTCAGATGCAGATCATGTTGACTTTGTAGTCCTTAGGGAATATTTAGGAGAAAATACCCTTCTAGGGTCTGAGAGAGAAGCCAGAGGTGAAAGTATAGATGTAGGGGTAACTGCTGTGCAGATGATGGTTGAAAGTCATGAGATTGAACAGGGTTGCCCAGGAAGACAGGAAAAAAAAATCTCAAAAAGACACTTGCATTTAAGAGGCCTAGAAGGAAAGGGAGCAGGCAAAGGAGGAGGAAGCATCATTCAGAATATTGGCTTTAGAAAAGGGCAGGCTGGATGGGAATCAGCCCAGAATTATGCCTGTTAGTATGTCTGTTCTTTACCTGGAAAGGGGAACTTAAAATACAGATGTTTTTATTTAAATTGTGTAAAGACTCTACACCATTTTCTTCCTGTTGTAGAAATTGATGTTAATTTTACTTTTAAATTTCTAATTCTTTGAAGACAAAAACTTTAACTCTTTTTTTTCCAGTTGTTTATGAACACAGATCAAGATTAGAAAATCCTTGCAAAAGGAAAGACTTGAACATAAAAAAGCAAAAGAAGGTAAGTAAATAAATACTTTGTGTTCTGTTTTCCAGTACTTTTCTTTGACGTATCATATACTTGGTTTACTATTTTTTTTTTTTTTTCGTTTTGGCTAAGATATTTCTCAAATCAACCCAAAGTCAGATAGGTGGACAGAGAAAAACATGTCAAGTAATATGTTATGCATTGTGCAGTAATCCTTATACAGGATTGTATTTAGAATATTCTATTCAGTTTATGCTACCATGTGATAGCTCATATATTGGTTATACTTATTATTTCAGGAATAACATATAATTTTTCATCTGAGTATTAAACGGGTATATTACTTACACCTGGAACTTCTGTCCACAGATATCCAGGGGGCGGGGGGCGGGGGGAATTAACAGCATGCACTGTCCAGAATATGACAAATTTTATACACATACGCATATGTGTATACCGTAATGAATTGATCCCATTGTCCATTATATTTTAAGTTATACACCTGTTTTACCTTGTGAAAATTTTATTGACACATCACTTGATTCAGTTTGAAAGTTAACATTTAGGTCAGCCACTAGGCAATGTTGTCAGTTTTTAATCAGAATTTTTCCGTAAAACACAGGCCTTATACAGCTGATGATTTGAAGTTTTCTGCATTCTGATATTTATTTATTCATGTTTTATGATACATCTTGAAATTTAAGTTAAGTATTCTGTCTGCCTACCTTGGTGGGAAGGAAGAGGATAGCAGAGGAGGGACAGTATTGGTTAGGACCTTTTACTTGGATTGAGCCTGTGTGAAGAATAGAAATTCAACATCATTAAAATGCTTTGATAAAGTTTGGATTCTCCTTGTCTTCAAATGCAAAGTGATTTTATAGAGCCATCTAGTGGATAATAAAGTTTTCAAAGCATTAAAGATGGCTTGGCTGGCTTGATGTCTGTTTTCAGGAACTGAATGATTTTAGTGTGCCATCTAGTGGATAGCGATAAATCACCTCTGTCTTCAGATGTGCTCCATTTTTTTCCCTCCTAAATTTCAAGGAGAGTTAATCACAGAGATATTTTAAAAGCACTTTTAATCAATTGGCTATAATTTGGATTTTGTGGATGCAAGATTTACAGCTGTAAGGTAAAGAGGAAGATGTATGTTTTTTGCAATTCTTTCTAAACCAATGAGAGCCAAAATAAAGTATGTAAATCACCAAGTAGATTGTTTTAAACTTAAAACACTTTTGTAAGCCTGAGTAAAATTTGCCTTTATTTCTTTAGATGTTTAGAATCTGTATAGTGAATTATCACTGTTTTTTCCCATCTTGTATTTTCCAGATTTTCTTGTTTATAAGTTAGAAGCACAGGAAACATTAAATAAAGGAAGGGTAAGTTTTGGGTTTTTTTTGTTTGTTTGTTTTCCTTAATTTGTTTTCATTAAACTTGAAAGAGAGAGAAATATAGTTGCAAACTCTTTTACTTTGTTGATCCCTGGGGTTATCGGACTGACATACTTTTTATTTATTTGTATTTTTTGGCTGCCAAAACATTCTAAGAGGAAGACTTTAAACATTGTTTTAAAACTTACCTTTACTTATTACATTATTGATAATAGGGATAAACTGGGAATAACCTTAATGTTCAACTATAAAAAGAAGATTATTTCATTTATTTGTTTGCAGTCTCTCTTTTTTATAGAATATAAGATTTATTTCGGTTTGCCTTCACATGTGTAGCATCCAACACAGGACCTGGCCTAGAGTTTGCATTTAAGAACATTTGCGGAATGGGTGAAGGGATGAATGATATTGGCATTTAAAATATTTTAAAGTCCAAATTAACTGGGTAAAAGCTAGTCTTTTTCTTACTCTGAGAAAAGTATATAAGCATTAATTGAAAAACGTTGATATTTTGGGGTATTAAAACTAAGAAGAAGCCAAGCGAGTTGGCTCACTTCTGTAATCCCGAAACTTTGGGAGGCTGAGGCAGGAGGATTGCCTGAGACCAGGAGTTTGAGACCAGCCTGTGCAAAATAGCAAGACTTCAAAGTACAAAATATTAGTTGGACGTGATGGTACACGTGCCTCTATTCCCAGCTACTTGAGAGCTGAGGCAGAAGATCACTTGAGCTTAGGAGTTTAAAGCTTCAATGAGCTACGATCGCACCACTGTACTCCAGCCTGGGCAACAGGCCAGACCCTATCTCAAAATAAAAAAACTGAGAAGAGTCACTTCCTTTGGTAGCCCAGGAGGCCATCAGCTTTCAACTCTTACTTGCTTTTAAAAGCACTAACCAAAACTGTGTGCACTTGTAATTTCCTTACAAATTAAAGCAGTAAAGTGAGGTAGCAAAAATGCAGTTCATTTTAGAAGTTATAAAAATATGAAAAAAATGCATGAGTGTATACTTGTGCTGTCAGGGTAAAGTGAGGGATATGGTACCTAAACATAAAACACATAGCATAGGGAGGGAATACAATCAGGTGTCTTTTGCATACTGACTGGTTATGGCTACCCGGGACTATTGGGTCCATATGTGAAGATGCCTCTCAGGAACACAAAGATATGCTCCTGGAACCTGGAGCTCAGGACATGTAGTTAAGCCAGAGACTTAGGCTCAAGTTTCAATCCTGGGTCTGCTACTTAATGAAAATGTTTGCTCTTGGCGGGTTCCTAATCTTTACTCAGTTTCTCACTCTGCAAAATAGAGCCTCACTGGGGTAAAATCATGTATGTAGAATTTCTTACCCGCTGAAGTTCAGGGAAAGACAGTGCCTTTTCTCTTCCCCCTTTAAGGCATGCTTAGCTTGTGAGGCCCGTTCCTCATTGGTTTATTTCTTCTTCCCTCTTACCTCAAGCACCCAGCACATATAGTAGCCCTGCGCGGTGACTCTGTGTCTCAGGACAAGTTCGTGTGTCTGGGCTCCAGTTCTTCTGAATATGAAAGTGGAAGGAAATCATCTCTAAGGGCTCTGTCAAGCTACCGTTTTATGATTTCGTATCCTGCTTTTTTATTCTGAATCTAGCAAACTAAGGGAAATGTTAAAACTTCATTTCTCTGTTAAATCGATGGCTCCAGTGACATCTTGGTTCAAGTGTAGAATTCATTTTACTGTAGGCAAGTGAAATAAATGAAGTTACATTTTAAAGTGCTTTAAGCTGTGTTTAACAAGAGAGCCATATTTATCTTTGTGCTTTCTTTTTTTTGATTTACAGCAAGATTCCAATAGCAGATACAGTGCACTGAATGTCCAACATCAGATGTTGAAAGTGAGTAATCTAAAGTTGTTATTTATGAATAAAAGGATTAACTAATACTTGAACTGACTATTGGCCTTTAAAGTGATTAAAGATAAAGTTTACAGAAATTGATTTGTATCATAATGTGGCATATTAAAATCATATTTGGCTAAAAATTATATATAGTTGTAATGGCTCATCATATTTATCACTCGATTACATAGAACATTTTAAAATTATTACACATTTTCTTATAAATCAGGCTCTCGGTTACCTCATTTTTAATTTTCTTCTTCTCTCTATCCATTAGGGTTTTATGTTCATTTACTTTCTCACAGTGGTTTTCCTTAGACATTTTCTTTTATCTTACACAGACTGGAGGCTGTAGAACTATTAAAATGCTTCCTTCTTGTTACTAATATTTAATAAATGTCCTTTTACTTACCACGGGAACACAATTTATTATTTAAAGATTCTCCTTCCTTGGTCCTTGAGTAAAACTCATTATTGTGTGTCAGGAAGAGAACCATTGTTTCTGTCAAGCTGGAAGAGACAGGCAGCGTGCAGTTATGCCCTTCGCAGCATGCAGATCATGCCAGCATCTCCACCCCACCATGCCTCCCCCTCGCTTTCTGTTTGCTATTGTCTTACCCTCTAATATCGGTAGGGCATGCACTTTTTATTGAAACCGGAATCTTCTTATTATCAAGAGAGCAGTAAATGAATTAAAGCAAAGCATGCTTTCACATTAAGCACTTGGAGACTGTAGCGTTTATCTAGATCATGATTACATTGTAGGATTATAATCAGAAATAAGGTAAATAAAAGTCAATTCTCTAAACAGTTGATTACTATTTCCAAAGGGAAAAGTCTCATTTACTCTCTCTCTTTTAAACTGAGTTACCAGAAAGGCTGAAATACCAAAGAAGAAAAATTAAAGGCATTGCTGGGAAAACATCAGATCAGAAGAGGAAATCCATAATACCCAGGGAGGGATAATTTTGCCATTAGCCTTACCTTGTTTCCACAGTAATTTGTGTCCCTGGGAATTTTCCCACATTTTTCCCTTTTCCATCTCTCATGCTAACTTCTTAAAAATTAAGAGGAAAATTATTTTGGCTGTGATCCCAACTGTTCATTTGAAATCCAGGGTAAATGGAGGGAAGCTGCACAAATTAAAGCAACTTGAGAAAAACAAAGCCTATTTCTTCATTTGTTCATGCTTTCTTGCTTTCATTTGTTTTTGTTTACTGTGCTGTCAAGAAATAGACTCTCATATACTTCAGAGAATGTATATTTCTACTCAAGTTTTCATCTTTGTAGAGCCAACACGAGGAGCTAAAGAAACAGCACAGTGACTTGGAAGAGGAACATCGCAAACAAGGGGAAGACTTCAGTAGAACATTTAATGACCATAAGCAAAAATACTTGCAGCTGCAGCAAGAAAAAGAGCAAGAACTTTCTAAGCTAAAAGGTATTTGGAAATCTAATTAGCTAGTTTATCTCTAAATAAGTACTGATATTAATGTTCCAGTGCAACTGTAGACTGTTGTTTTGAGTGGTGATTGATTTACATTTATCATGTGGTCCTTTACCAGCCACTTTTTCTTTGTAACATTTCACATGTGTCTTCATCTATTTGGCTGTGTTTAGGGAAACAGAATAGAATATGTAGTGTATTCTGTTATATCGTAGATTATTCTGTTGTATCTCAGTGGGGCACGTGGCCCTGTTGAGTAAGACAATTTTTCTCTTAACTGGGTTGCGAGACATATAGCATCTCTGATCCTTACCCACTAAATGCTATAATGTTTCTCAGTTACTGCCACAATCAAAACTTGCTCCATGTATTTCTAAAAATCTCCAAGGGAGCAGAGACTTGCTGTTGATTGCCAATATTAACTGAAAAAAGCTCAAGTTCTACAGTCAGACTGCACAGGTGAATCTTGGCTTCTTTACTAGCTGTGTGACCATGGGTTAGGTTGTGTGACAACTGTGGGCTTCATTGTCTTATCTGTAAAACTGGGATAATCATAAAAATATCAACCTTGTGGAATTGGTGTAAGAAATAATTTACATAAAGCATCTAGAATCGTTGCTCATAAATTTGCTACCCATCAACATCTGTGTCAGGTGTTTTCATAGTAATATGGAACAAAATATGTCACTTTTCTGAGTGCATGTGAGTCCTGGAGAAAGAAACCAGTGCATTCTACAATGAAATATTTAGGTGAACTCCAGATTAATCACAAGACACACATCGTCTTCCCCACTTTCTACTGGGCATGGTGGCTCACGCCTGTAATCCTAGCACTTTGGGAGGCCTAGGCGGGCAGGTCACTTGAGGTCAGGAGTTCAAGACCAGCCTGGCCAACATGACAAAACTCTGTCTCTACTAAAAATACAAAAATTAGCCGGGCATGGTGGCACATGCCTGTAATCTCAGCTATTTGGGAGGCCAAGGCAGGAGAATCGCTTGAACCCGGGAGATGGAAGTTCTTTCAGTGAGCCAAGATTGCACTAAAATTAAATGCATTGCTGGGGCATTGCACTGCACTCTGACCTGGGCAACAGAGAGAGACTGTAAAAGGAGACTGGTAAAAAAAAAAAAAAAAAAAAAAAGCGGGCGCGTGGCTCAGCCTGTAATCCCAGCACTTTGGGGAGGCCGAGACGGGCGGATCATGAGGTCAGGAGATCGAGACCATCCTGGCTAACACGGTGAAACCCCGTCTCTACTAAAAATAACAAAACTAGCCGGCCGATGTGCGGCGCCTGTAGCCCAGCGACTCGGGAGGCTGAGGAGGAGAATGGCGTAAACCCGGGAGGCGGAGCTTGCAGTGAGCTGAGATCCGGCCACTGCACTCCAGTCAGGGCGACAGAGCGAAAACTCCACCCAAAAAAAAAAAGGGGTGGGGGAGAGGGTGTGCTAAATGAGTTTAAAGTGAGGTAATTGGTTTTCAGAGGCATATGGTGCATGCAAAAACAGTGGTCAAGTCCAAATAACGTTTGTAGTCTAGTTCATTGTAGTGACCCAGTTTCCTGGTTTTGGTAATGTACTATATTTATATAAGACGTCATCATGATGGGAAGTTGGGTGTTGGGTCCTTAGGACCACTCTATACGTTTTTTGCAACGTTTCTCTATAAGCATTTCAAAAGAAGTAAGTTACAACAAAATGACATGCAGGAGTTAGTCTTGAGGCAGTACTACAAAGGGTTAAGGGTCTATGCTTTCTGATTATTTTTATGTATCTTTAAAATTTTAAATTACTTTAAAAAATTTGACTGAAATGCTGAAGGTTTGTTTTTAATTTGTGAAGAGACTCAAATCTGAATACACCTACCCATTACATTTTATTCCTAAGGGCTTGCTTATTAACTAAACATCTCATATTTAATTCCTACGTAACGAAAATTTCCTTATCTTTTGTCTATAATGCCAGAGTTACTTAAAAGCATTTAAAGTACTGAACCAGAATGGATTGAGATGTCCAGCTAAAAACATGCTACATCCCAATACAATTTTTGTTGATTTTAAATATTATGTTGTCTGAGTTCAAAGTAAATTCTAAAATAAGTTATAAGTGGCTGTAGATATGAAAATAATAGAAACAGAATCCTGGAAGTTTCAAGACTTTATGTGTGATCCTTCTTTTTCTAAAATAGAAACTGTATACAATTTGAGAGAAGAGAATAGACAACTAAGGAAAGCACACCAAGACATACATACACAGCTTCAAGATGTCAAGGTAAAAGCCAAACGTTTCAGTAGTGTTTGTCTGCTGTACTTGGTAGAATGACTTTAAAAGTCATTCCCTAATTGGCCTGCTTTACAAATCCAAGTTGTTATTGTGGGCTTTGCATTAACTAGAGTGTACCTAATATTTTTACCACTTCAGCATTGTAAGCTAAAAGATGTTCTGAAAATCTAAATGTTCTCATTAATACTGAAATTATTCTCATGCTAAATAGTTACATTTTAATAAGCTTTTTATTTATAAAAGTTTACTAATAATGAGAGGTTTGTTTCTTTGGTTTTGATTTCATTATAAATAAATGATTATGGTATTTGGGTAGCACATTTTAGATTTTGGAATACTACATAAAGTGTAGTGTTCTCTCTACAATGATTTTTAAACTTAACACATGCTGCTACAACAACAAATAAATAAGCAAATAACGTTTGGGTAGCCATATCATGATCAGCCAAAGAAGAATTTGTCATAGAATGTTAAAGCTCAACATGTAAAATTCTTTTTTGTGTAGCAACAGCATAAGAATTTACTCTCCGAGCATGAACAACTTGTAGTGACTTTGGAAGACCACAAGAGTGCACTAGCTGCTGCACAGGTTAGAAGGGTAGCAGCCTCTGTGGGTTCTTTTTACAAGTCTGCTTAACATTTCTCAATTCCTTTATGCATGCAGTCTCTTACAAGCCAATCTTCAGTGAGTTCCTTAGGACAGAGCTATCCTAATCCTGAGAACCATGCATGCTTTCAAAATTCAGTTGATAAAACATTAAATAAACTTTTGATTATTTTTTGCACTGGTTGTGCAGTACATTTACGATCATTTCTTTTCACTCCAGTCCCTACGTGCAGTAGTCTAATACTTGTTTAAATCACAGAAATGATCTCACATATATGGTCTTTTGCAACTATCTGATCTGTGTTGACTCTTGGTGTAGTATCTGTAGGATTTTATGCTGCTAGCTACCGAAATAAACTGTTGTCAGACTTTTTCTTCTGTGTCTGCCTTGCTCCCAGCATTCCAGCCTGCACACCCTCCTTTTGGAACGAGGCTTATGTGTTGTCGGTCAAATTACAGAAAAGAAGAAGAGTCAACAGAGAAGGAAAAACAAGAGTCATAAGCTCCATTTGTTCAAACCTAGAACAGCCCCTGGCACAAGGCAGGCCCTCAGTATATATTTACTGAATGAACAGGGGAGCAAATACAAGTGTTGGAGAGCTTATTAAAGCCATTTCATGCTAAGTGTTATGTGGCTTTCTAGTAGAAGCAAGGAAACAGGAATGGCTAGTTTAGTTGCTGCTGTAAACTAGATCTTCACTTTTATTCCTACTGGAGGAATTATGATAAAAGAGCAAAGGTAAACTATCTGTGCTCGTCAGGAAACCCATGTTGGTTTTCTTTTCTTTATAAAATTATTAAAAGGTACAATTTTCTGTCCCTGACCCATCTCAGAGGCTGTAGCATCTGTGTTTGTGAGATTCCTTTTCTAGACAGTCATTGATTAGGTATCTCCTCCTAACCTGTAGTTGTGTAGTGATTTTTTTACATGTGTATAAATGAAATTGACATCAGGGATCATTTCATTTCATATCTTTTTTATAAAAAATTTTGTCAAGTGTTATTTTATATGAGGCTGTTCTTCTTACTATAAATGTGACAAACTGATTTGAGTGCTCTGTGTGCTGTAATGGCCATAAATGTTAGACTGAGCAACAATTTGAAAATCCATAGAAAGATAAGTAAAATCATTTATTTGATGACCAAAACCAAATTCTGGAGTAGCACCCTGATAATAGAAAAAAAAAATTTGGCCGGGCACGGTGGCCCATGCCTGTAATCCCAGCACTTTGGGAGGCTGAGGCGGGCGGGTCACCTGAGGTCAGGAATTTGAGACCAGCCTGGCCAACATGGTGAAACCCCATCTCTACTAAAAATACAAAAATTAGCCAGGCGTGGTGGTGTGTGCCTGTAATCCCAGCTACCCAGGAGGCTGAGACAGTAGAGTCACTGGAACCCAGCGGGGCGGAGGGTGCAGTGAGCCGAGATTGCGCCGCTGCACTCCAGCCTGGGTGACAGAGCAAGACTCCATCTCAAAAAAAAAAAAAAAATTTCTTTTAACTTAACCTATGGTTATAATTTTCTATTTATTGAAATATCTTTTTTGGGGAGAATGCTAAAGGTTTGTCCTGCCTTAAAAAAAGGTGTCAGAACTAGGTGCAATCCTTAATTAGAGCCATATGTGTTAGTCACTTTGGGCTGCTATAACAAAACACCCTAGACTGGGTGGCTTATAAACTATGGAAATGTATTTCTCACAGTTCTGGAGGCTGGAAGTCCTAGATCAGGGTGCCAGCATGGTCAGATTCTGCTGAGGGCCCTCTTCTTCCAGGTTGCAGACTTGAATTCTCCTTGTATCTTCACATGGCAGAAAGTAGACCAAGAAAAAACTCCTGGATCCCTTTACAAGGGCTCTAATCCCATTCTGGAGGGCTTCACCCTTATGACCTCATTACCTCCCAAAGGCCCTGCCTCCTGATCCATCACATTGGAGCTTTGGATTTTAACATATGAATTTTGAGAGGACACAAACATTCAGTCTGTAATACCGTATTAAGACTTTCCCCAAATCTCCTTCAAAAAGCAAGTGCTGTTTCAGGTACCTGCATTTCTCATGTAAATCATCTTAGGAGATTCTGCCTTGACAACCTGATTTTTAAATGTAGTTGAGCATTTTATTTAATCCTCACAACCTTGTGAGTTATATAATATTGTACCTTTTTATAACTAAATAAACTGAGATGAAAAGGGAAGTAAAGTAGCGGCCCAAAATCAAGCGGACCAGAACCGAGGCTGAAGTATCCTGATTTTGAAATCACGCTCGACTCTTAAGTGATATTTTTTGAGACTTCCTGCATCACAGGTACCTGGGCCTTGCCCTAGACCTGTTGAATTATAATTTCAAGAGTAGGGGACCAGGAGCCTACATTTTTAATATGGTCCCTAATTGTGCAACACACAATTACTGCCTTCAAAGATTATGTATCTAGGAGAAAGATGGAGTAGAATTAAGTTTTGTGTATTGCTCCATATTTATCTTAAAATATTAAAAGCATTGCTATGTGGATGTCATTTATTTTTTTACCACCAAAGTTGGTTTGCAAATATTTAGATTTCTCAAATAAAAGCCGTTGCTAGTCATATGGTGCACTTTTCTACAAAATTATTAAAAAGCAGTGCCCTGGGAATTATTTAGCAAGCAGACTTCATTACCCTAGTGTACATTAGAAAGAAGCAAAAAAAGCACCTCTCTCAGGGTGGAAGAGCAGTGTGCCATGGTGCATAGCTATGGCAGCAGGAATGCTGGTGGGGTCTGGCCCCACTCACCTGCTGTGCCCCGCACACTGAGGAGGTGGCCCTGTCTGGGAAGCTTGTTGAGAAAAAGACTTCTGTGTTCTCTGCATGTGTTTATATGTCTGTTTACACACATGATATTTGTTTTCAGGATAACAGTATTGGTGTATAAATGAGCAAAGTATACACAATGTCTCTTGATTTTGTTAATTAATTTATTTTTTCAAATTTTCTAGCTCATTGTATTAAAAATATTACACAAATATCCACACATCCCACCCCATATACACACAGATGCAGCTGTATGAGCAGATTCTAGTCCTATACCTGTGTTAGTACCTTTGTCACTTTAGAAGAAAAGATGGTTCAGAATGGAGGATAAAAATCCAGTCTATCACAGCTGTGCCACTGTTTTCCAGAAACCACTGAGCACAGTGTAGGAAACATTCTGGCAAATAAGGGATTCTATCTGAGCACGAATTAACTGAGGGGGAAAATGGTGGCCTGAGTAATTTATACGTGTGTATGTCTGTGTGTATGTGCGTGGTTGTATTTAAAATTTATTTTAAACCTATGACTCCTTTCTACTGAAAGATTTTACTCAGATCATATTGGTAAAAGTATCTGCACTTGTATTTTATTATTGTGTGAGTTTTAATGGATTTTTTAATATGATAAAACATCACATAGTGGTCTTACTTTTAATAGTGATATTTATATTAGTAAGTTATTTACAAAAGTTCTGACTTCAGTGTAGTATGAGAAACTAACATCTGTCTTAGACATTTTTTCTGTTTCCTTCAGCTCTGTTTCTAATTTGCATGTGCTCAAAAATGATTAACATGCCCAAGTAAGAATAGTTAATGCATGGAAACAATCTGCCTGTTTTTCTAACTTGTAAATGTTGTATTTACAACATTTTTGTCTAGTTTTACAGTGTACCCAAATGCCCATCTATGAATGGGCATTCATAGAGTCCCTCCTCAAATTGTGCAATTTGTATCCAATTGTGCAATTTATATGCAGACTCAAGTTGCAGAATATAAACAACTGAAAGATACTCTGAATAGGATTCCAAGCCTTCGAAAACCTGATCCAGCAGAACAGCAAAATGTGACCCAGGTGGCACATTCTCCACAAGGTTACAACACAGCAAGGGAGAAGCCAACCCGAGAGGTACAGGAGGTAAGAGGCATGAACTGGTAATCTATGGTTAGGTCACTTTCTCTGTCAAGCTGCCAAGAGGGGACCTGCTCTTAATACTGCCAGCTTTTCTCAGAGACCAGTAGTTCTTAAATTTTGGTGTATACCAGAATCGTCGGTAGGGCTTGATAAAACACAGATTACTGGGCCCCAGGCCCAGAGTTTCTGATTTAGTTAATTTGGAGTGAGGCCTAAAGATTTGCATTTCTAACTGATTCAGCTGGTCTGAGGAGCACACTTTGAGAACTGCTGCTAGTGTTTTCTTTTCTTTTTTTTTTTTACCCCGAGACGGAGTCTTGCTGCATTGCCCAGGCTGGAGTGCAGTGGCGCAATCTTGGCTTACTGCAACTTGTGCCTCCCAGGTTCAAGCAGTTCTCCCTGCCTCAGCCTCCTGAGTAGCTGGGATTACAGGTGCCCGCCACAATACCTGGCTAATTTTTGCATTTTTAATAGAGATGGGGTTTTGCCATGTTGGCCAGGCTGGTCTTGAACTCCTGACCTCAGGTAATCCACCTGCCTCGGCCTCCCAAAGTGCTGGGATTATAGGTGTGAGCCACCGCGCCCGGCCGCTGCTAGTATTTTCTGAGAAAGACTTTAATGTCTTTGTCTTTATTCATGTAGGTTTATTTGTCTTCAAGGAGCTGTAGTTTCTGAGTTTTTCAAGGTTGGGGATTTTGGGGGGGTTAAGGTGAGAAGGTTAAATGATCATGAGGATTTTATAGTCAACCCGCTCAAATACTAAAGTTAGTAATGTATTTGAACTTGGAGCAGTGCTAGGTCTACACAGAGCATGTCAAAATTTGAATTAAATGACCTGTTTGACACTCCCCTGGTATGAGTGCTAGTCAAGTAATACATTTATTTTATATTCTTGTTCTTTATAAAAATTAAGCCTTACTTAAGAATATCTCATAAGTGAGACATCAGAAGTAGTTACCATTATCATTAATTTCTACGAAATTTTTTTTTCAATCATCTGTAATAAAAAATAGACAATATGGTTATCTTTCTGACAAAGTGGTTGTTTTAAACTTTTTAAGTTCAGGAGTGCGTGAGCAGGTTTGTTATGTAGGTAAACTGTCATGGGAGTTTGTTGTAAAGATTATTTTATCACCCAGCTATTTAGCCTGGTACCCATTAGTTATATTCCTGCTCCTCTCCCTCCACCCTCTGATAGACCATAGAGTGTGTTGTTCCCCTGTATGTGCCTATGTGTCTCATCATTTAGCTCCCACTTATAAGTGAGAACATTTAGTATTTGGCTTTCTGTTCCTGTGTTGGTTTGCTACAGATAATGGCCCCCAGCTCCATCCATGTCCCTGCAAATGACATGGTCGTGTTCTTTTTTTATGACTGCATAGTATTCCATGGTGTATATGTATCACATTTTTCTTTATTGAAGTCTATAATTGATGGGCATTTAGGTTAATTCCATGTCTTTGCTACTGTGAATAGTGTTGCAATGGACATACACATGCATGTGTCTTTATAATAGAGTGATTTCTATTCCTCTGGGCATATACCCAGTAATGGGATTGCTGAGTCAAATGGTATTTATATCTTTAGGTCTTGTAGCAGTCTCCACACTGTCTTTCATGATGGTTGAACTGATTTACACTCCCACCAAGAGTGTATTAGCACTCCTTTTTCTTCATAACCTTACCAGAATCTGTTATTTTTGACTTTTTAATAATAGCTCTTCTGACTGGTGTGAGATAATATCTCATTGTGGTTTTGATTTGCATTTCTCTAATGATCAGTGATGTTGAACTTTTTTTTTTCATATGATTGTTGGCCACATATATGTTTGTGTTAGTCCATTTTCGTGCTGCTGATAAAGACATACCTGAGACTGGGTAATTTAAAAAAGAAAGAAGTTTAATTGGACTTACAGTTGCATATGACTGGGGAAGCCTCACAATCATGGTGGAAGGCAAGGAGGAGCAAGTCCTGTCTTACATGGATGGCAGCAGGCAGAGAGAGCGAGCTTGTGCAGGGTAACTCCTCTTTTTAAAATGGTCAGATCTCGTGAGACTTATTCACTATTGCGAAAGCAGCACGGGAAAGATGTGACCCCATTGACTGAGTTACCTCCAACCGGGTTCCTCCCACAACATGTGGGAATTCAAGATGAGATTTGGGTGGGGACACAGCCAAACCATATCAGTGTCCTTTTGAAAAGTGTCTGTTCATGTCCTTTGCTCACAAAGTGGTTTCTAACATTAAAGAGAAGACTGAGAAAACTTTCCACCAAGTTATGGGAATAATTAAGTTGATGTTCAGGGTATTCCTTCAACAGACAGGTTCAATATCCTCATGGACTCTTGTTCTTTCTCAGACTCTTATGTTAATGACTAAAGAAAGCGTGACCAGGTCACTGGTCTGGTAGTTGGTTCTATTCTCTGCTCTTGTCAGACTACCAGTTTACTGGATTAATCTTCCAGTGACTCAGAGCTTCAGTTTTTCCAACTCTGAGGTGGAGATAGAAGTTATCTACAGTAACCTTCCTTGCTAGGATACTGTGAAGATAACTGACAAGTGTCTGAAAGTACTTAGAGCTCTTTAGAGAAATATTTTTCTGTAAAGCTGGGGCAGTATTAAGTCAAACTTGCCAGATGTGTGAGGATGTCGCTAGAATGTGCAACTCCAGTTGTCCTCAAATGTCTGAGAAAGGACTTTTCTCCCCAGTTTATTAATACAGTCCAATGTCTCACATTTGATAATTATATCTCTGTTAATTTAAGAATAGGGTTTCACATTTGTTTCAATTTTGGGAGAGCAATCTGACCAAAGAAGGTTTTTTTTTTTTTTTTTTTCCTGATACTGAAGGTTAAAGAGAGAAAAAAAAGAGTGACATTTGTTTCTGTTGATACTATATTCTCTTTCTTCCTCACTTTCTAGGTAGTGCAAATCATATAGAGATCGCTGAAACTTATAGGGAGAACTGATTTGAGTCAACTAATTTTAGAGGAGGGATATTCTGAAAGGACATTTCTTTTTTTTTTTTCTCCTCAGGGTTTTCAATATTAGCAATAAAAATGTTTACAAAAGACTCCTGCTGCTTTGCAGAGAAGAATTACTACTTTAATACATTAAAAATATTTTACTGTGTCTTGTTTAACAGGCACTATGTTGAACTAAACATGGATATTCATTAGTAATGGCATTCTTTTTTAAATTAGTAAACCAAACTAATAAAAACTAAACCCAACTCCTCAATTTTATCTTACCCTTCTCTTTTCAAATAATTATTGAAAACAAAATTTACATTGAAGAAAATTATGTAAACATTTCATCACTTGAAGCTTTTTATTCTAAGGGAAAATAGGAATTAGTTTACTTCTGAGATACTGGTTACTTGGAGGTTTTATTTTCCAGGTTATTTACTGTATTCTTCACAGATGAAGCTTTGCTTATATTATCTATTTTATAAGTGAGATTACACAGTAAGAAAATTAAGTGACTCCATTGCAGCCATAAAGGCAGGACTGTATATATTTCTAGACACCTTCTTCTGTTGTAGCCGCATGCCCCATAGACATGGAAATAAAGAAATTACATCATTACTTTTGAAATGGAAGAGTGTCATTCCAGTGATGTGCTTGGCCTAGGTGTCTCGAAATAGTGATGTGTGGCAGAACCATGAAGCAATTGCTGGAAGAGCAGAAGACACAAAACTCTATGCTACCACCCATAAGGAGGCAGAATTTCAGGCTCCTCCAGAACCAGTCCAACAAGAAGTGGAACGCAGAGAGCCTGAGGAGCATCAGGTAGAAGAGGAGCACAGAAAGGCCCTGGAGGAGGAAGAAATGGAACAGGTCGGGCAGGCAGAACATCTTGAGGAGGAACACGATCCATCACCAGAGGAGCAGGATCGGGAGTGGAAAGAGCAGCATGAGCAGCGAGAAGCAGCCAACCTCCTGGAAGGGCACGCGCGTGCTGAGGTATGAGGTCACCCGCTTCTGGTATGGTATACTGGGATGGAAAACCTGGAATAAAAATGTGAGTGATTCTACTAAACATTATGTGCTCATATTTAAGTTTTCTCTTATAATGTTAATAGCAGAGCTATTTGCATGCCTCAGAAAGATGATTGGTGATCAGAGAGCACAACTGTTGTACATGTGCATTCTTCTTTTTGTCAGTTGTATACATTCAGAGATTCATTCTCACATCACCTTAATAGAGTAGAACAGGTGAGCACCCAATGGAGCATCTTCCCAGTTTGTACCCAAATTTTGTCTTGAGCATCTTGAGGTAGAGAAAAGTCTCATTTTCTATGATCAGGCGTCCTCCTCTCTCTGTTCATTTATTGTCAGTATGTTGCCTTTTGCATTCACCTTCAAGGTGGTTATTTAATTATCAAAAATCTGATTTTACTACTTGGAGATATTCTACTGGGTGAGCATATCTAAACAGCCTCTGCTCAGGATCCCTTACTGGGCATGCCACTTACACGTAAGACTTTTCCCTTTCTTAAAAAAAAAAAAATGGCCAGGATTATTATAAATGATGCTTTAAAAGAAAACTCTACCCTTTCTTCTTTTAAACCAACACTTAATGCAGCTAGATGCCTTTCTTTTACTGTCTCTAAACTGAGTCTCAATAGTAGGTTACCTGGCCTTTACATGGATGCTGATCACCTTCTATCACTCAAGTTTTATTTGGCCTCAGATTTTCTGAGACTTCAAGCTGCTTGAGGCTTTAGGCTAAGCAGGTGTGAAGACCTCTGTAGTTGCCCTCTTGGGTAGTTGCAAACTTAACCTCAGAAAGCTTCTTCCAGTCTTGTGTTCTTCCCCAATAGGGGAAGTAAATTTGCTTTCCAGCCCTCTACCTTCTTTGCTTTGGTGAGAATTGTGTGTGCTTTTGTTAGTTGGAGTATGGCAGGGAGGATGGGGAGTAGCTCAATGGAATACAGACTTTTTTATTGATGCATAATATATGTATATATTTTCAGAGTATGTACAATATTTTGAAACATTCATATAATGTATAATGATCAAATCTAGATAATTGGGATATCCATCACATCAAACATTTATCTCTTTTTTATTTTGGGAACATTCAAATTCTTCTCTTGTAGCTATTTTGAAATATAAGATAGATTATTGTTAACCGTAGTCACCCTACTGAACTACCAAACATTAGGTCTTATTCCTTCTCTCTAACTATGTTTGTACCATTCATCAGTCTCTCTTCATCCCCTTTCCCATCTCTGGTAACCATCAATCCACTCTCTGTCTTACCAAGATCCTTTCTTTAAGCTCCCACATGGATGAGAACATGCAATATGTGTCTTTTCTGTGCTTGGATTTTTTCACTTAACATAATGACCTCCAGTTCCATCCATGTCACTGCATATGACAGGATTTCATTCTTTTTTATGACTGTGTGTATGTACCACATTTTCTTTATCCATTCATCCGTTGATGTATGCTTAGGTTGATTTCATGTTTTAGCCATTGTGAGTAATGCTGCAATAAACCTGAGAGTGCAGGTATCTCAATATAGCAATTTCCTTTCTTTTGGATATGTACCCAGTAATAGGATTGCTGGATCATATGGTGGTTCTATTTTTAGCTTTTTGAGGAACCTCCATACTGCTTTTCATATTGGCTATACTAATTTACATTCTCACCGACAGTGTACGAGGGTTCCCCTTTCTCCACATCCTCACTAGCATTCATTGTTGCCTTTTTGATAAAAGCCATTATAACTGGGGTGAGATAATATCTCAGGGAAGCAGAGTTTTAAGAATTACTCTATCCGATTTCCCTTTAATCAGAAGGCACCATCTTCTCAGCCATTCTTAGTTTCTTTGGAAAAAAAGTTGAATATCTGCTTTTCCACTATAATCTGGAATGTGGCTTTTTTTGGGGGGGGCTATGCCTTGCCTGGGATTGGTATATATATTACTAGAGTTAATTAGCATCCCTCAGTCTTAAACTGTTCATGGAAAAAGCCGTAGGCATAGCATCAGGTCACAGATTGCCCAGTTAACGTGAAGTTACCAAAGTTACCAATTACTTGTTTGTATCAGAGCCTTGTGAACATAAATTTTACAGTTTGAAACTGATATCTTCTGTTGTGCCTTCTGTTCCATTTGAGAAGGAAGCGCATTGAAAATCTGCCTTAATACCAGCAGTTGGAAACATCTGCTGCTAAAGAAGCCAAGGGTGATTCAGAGAAAGCTGGGAAATAGGAGTTTTTGGACTTTATGTATAATCACAGTTCACCTGACAAATAGGTGTTAATAAACCAGCCCTGCCTCCCGAGTTTGTCAGGAGAAACAAATGAAGAGAAAACCCAGAGGAAGTAACCCCTCTTGCTCTGCACCAACTCATTTTCATCCCAGGTGTACCCTTCAGCCAAGACAATGATCAAATTCCGATCACCCTATGAGGAGCAGTTGGAACAGCAGAGACTGGCAGTGCAGCAGGCGGAGGAGGCCCAGTGGCTGCAGAAACACCAGGAAGCTTTGCACCAGCAAAGGCTGCAGGGGCACTTATTACAGCAGCAGGAACAGCAGCAGCAGCAGCAACAGCAGCAGCAGCAGCAGCTGGCGAGAGAGATGGCCCTGCAGAGGCAGGTCGAGCTTGAGGAGGGCCGGCCGCAGCACCAAGAGCAGCTCCGGTAGCCTTCCTCTTTCTCTGAGCGAGGACAGCCCCTGCTCCAGTTTGCATACGCAGATTCAAAACAGTTTTGTGCATTTGTGATTCATGAAGTTAAGGGGCTCACATTACTCAAATAGCCAAGGCAGGACAGCTACTTGAAAATTAAATACCAAATATTTAATTTTAAAAATAATATTTTTTTCTGCTTAAAAGTTAGGTCTCCAAATAGCCTTATAGGCTTTGTGCCAACTTTATTTTATTTTATCATTAAAAGATATTTTATCTTTTAAGATACCTTTTGAAAGTGTATCTGGAATTTTATTTGACCTAATTGCATACATAAGAGGTTTTAAAATTTTTTATGGCTTCTTAAAATGATGAGAAATTTTGCTTTTACTGTCTTTAAAGATAAATGACCTGTGTCAAATTATGCCTCTGAATTTGTCTCACTGGATTTATCATGTTTGTGTCTCTCGTAGGCAGCAAGCTCGTTATGATGCTATGGATAATGATATCGTTCAGGGAGCAGAGGACCAGGGAATCCAAGAAGAGGAAGGAGGTGGTGAGACTTCTTAGATGATGAATGTTTTAATAAATTACTTGATAACATTGTGTATTACCAGTGAGCCAATATTATATAACATCAGTGAGCTATGTGCATACCTGAGTAAGTGCAAAGGAGATTTGTGAATCATGTGTCTTTTTCTTAATCCTCTTAAGCAGTGCACATTGGTAGTGAAAAATGCTCAAGATAATCTGTTTCCTCTCTGTCATTTTGCCTGTAGTTTAAGCTTTTTATATACTAAATATAATATTTCTGACAAATTATTATAGGATTATTATGCTTTGGGAAACATCTACATTTTCTCCTTACCTTGGAAGTCCTTACATCATTGCCTTAAAATGTTTTAAAATTCAGTCAATAGTAGCTTTCATTTATGGTAAGCACTTAATATGTAACTTATCAAATACTGCTTACTGTTATAGTAGAACCAGAATGTAACTAACTGTCTCTTTGGCGCCACTAACGCTTAGATGTGTATCCTTTTCTAAAAAGTCAAAAAGAAAGTGATTACATACAACCTCCCTTAATAGCCTGTTGTGATATTTTACAGCTCTTACACAGTCAAGAAATTGTTTCCCTTGTGTCCCCTACGTGGCACTTTAAGCTTTTTTGTTCTAATATCAGTAAGACTAGAGAATGGTTTGTCCTCTTCTCTAAGTAGTAAACCCCTTTGTGCACTTGAAGCCTGATGGTAAGTTACCCTGTATCATTATTTTCTCTAGGCTTAGTACACTGCATATACTTAAACTTTCCTCTTCTATCTTACTTGTTTTAAGAAGTTTTCTTTTTTTTCTTCTCTTTTTGTGCTCATACAATTCTCTTTATCTAAATATTTTTTCAAAAAGCAGCAAGTAAATGTCTGAATATGAATGTGTGCTGTTCTTTGCTGTGGCAGTCGTCGTCATTACTGTATCAGAAAATATGTGATGGGCTATATTTGTTTCTGAGCTCCACAGATGGGGTTGTTCTTCCTTGCATTTCCTGAAACTATCAATTTCTTCTTTTGGAGCCCAGCTATTTCCTCGGATACTATCAAAATTAGTTGATTTCTTCAGCAGTGTCCAATCAACTGGGCTTTTTTTATTGAGAAAGTTTTGATTGTTGTTGTTTTCTTGCATATGAGGGAAAAATTACAGCCCCTATGAAAAGTATTTATTTAAGAAGAAAAGTGTCTGACCCATATCATCTCTTTAGATGCACAGTCTGTGAAAAGAACATAACTTTATTTGGAAAAGCCAAGACATAGGCCTTATGTTGAGTTAACAGAGGTGGAGGTAATATGGTCTGTAGGAAAGTCCACTGGTGGCTTTTCTTTGAGTTGAAAGGGAAATCCTGTTTGATTCATTTGGGGCTGATTTTAGTTTCTTTGATTTGCTAGCCTATGAAAGAGACAACCAGCACCAAGATGAAGCAGAAGGAGACCCGGGTAATAGACGTGAGCCTCGTGAACAAGGACCCCGAGAAGTCGACCCAGAATCTGAGGCAGATGTAAGTATCCTCTCTTCTGCCCCTGACACGTGGAAACTCATAAGGTGGGAAAGAGAGTTGAAAATTTGCCTGATGCCAGCCTTCAGCCCCAGATATTTCTGTTATATCCTCAGCACAGAAGAAAAGTGTCTTGCATAATTACGTATGGGCAGTGTTTTTAACTGTAAACCATGGTGGACGTGTATGTGATGAGCTGGTTTAAAGATTGCTCTAGGGGAAAAAAAAACAGAATTTTTTTTTTTTTCTGGTGACTTTTAGATTAATTGAACTAAAATCTAGAAAAGCAAAATTGAGAGACATTGAAATGCATAGTAACTCTGAAAGATAGGGGGAATAAAAGGCAAGTGTGGAAGTTGGAGATGGGAGCAGAGAAAGGAAACTAACCCTTCCTGAGCATGTCGAGCAGTCTGCTGGGGTGTTAGGTATGTTGTGTGGCTCTGTGTAACCTCTCAGCAGTCTAGTGACCGTTTTAATAAATATATGGATGAGGATGTGTGGTTTGAGACATGAAGAGTTGTTCGGGTACCACAATGGCACAGAAAATTTATAATATAAGTAGGTAGACATCTAATAACCTGCATTGTTATTTGTGTTTACCAAAAAAGACTGAGACCTCCAGTTCAGCCAGGTGGGCTAGATCCTTGGCCCTGCCTACAAGCGAAGCAAGCAAATGTTTAGTGAGCCTGTTCCTGTGTGTATGTGTAGATGACTTTTACAACTTATTTTAGCTGCCCTGTCATCTTTTGCTGATAGATATAAACCACCATGTTTATAACAGTCAGTCTTTGCTATCACGTGGCCCTGTTTATATCGATCCAGTGGATTAAGAGAACCCATGTCCTTAATAATCATCGAGAAAGTCTTCCTGCTAGCTCCTTGAAGGCCTCTTGATGGAAACAGCTTTTCCACTTAACTTGCACCGAGATGTGGCAGAACACCTTTCCCTGGCATTCTTTGCATCAAGATTTCTGAAAATATGCTCAAGGGAACCTAGTCTTGAAATATTTTCAGGAAACAGCAAATACTTGAGAGCAGAAACATATGAGAGAGCAAGAGACTGTCTATGAAAGAGCAAGAAAGCAAGTGTACAAAAGGCCTGCAAATGTGCATGGGGTGGGAGGAAGGGTATTTCAGTCACTTGTTTGGGAACTGCTGTAGGCTTTGATTACTTGACTATATGATCCTTTACTTTCCTATCATCTGTTTATTTGTTCTGGGGAACACGCTGGGAAATATTGGCCTTTGTACCATTCTTACTTTTAATTAGACATGGTTAATCCCACTTGTTCCTCTCTTTTTCTATTTTATTTGAACATGTAACACTGTGCCTGCTAATTCATACCTGTTACTTGGTCAGAGTTGAGCTAGTCAATTTTATGAACTTTTGCAAAAGATATTTGGTACTTTCTTCTGAAATGAATGTTACATTTTCCTGTATTTCCAAAGAACTTTTGATAGTGCACTAAAGAAAATCCATATGACAAGAGATTGTGGAGTAATTAGAGTTTAGTGTGAAGGTGGTAATTTGTTAGTCTCTACATTCCCAAGAATAGTGTCATTTGCACTGGAATAACATGGCCAGGGATGTGCAGATAGTAGATCAGCTGAGACTGCAATGAACTCTCAAACATGTTCAAGACTCTGAAGTGAATTGAAGTAGAATCTTGTCTGGAGAAGACTGATAGAGACCAAATCCTACTCTGTGGCTTTACTGTCTCTTAGAAGCATTTACAGCTTTAGTGAGTGTCCTGTTGATGACCTGGGAGTGTTTGGGGCACCTCATGACAAGCATCACCGTTCTTGCCCATCTCAGGCTCTAAAATCTAAATCTTTATGAGGATGTATATTATTTGGAAGGTGCTTTGGGAGCTTAAGTGGAAAATTGAAATAATTCTAGAGTTGATAATATGAAGGGCCTTTGTTGAGCACAATAACTTGGGAGATGAGTTAGGGAGGACATTTTTCATAATATATTGCCCTATTGGGCAGTTGGGTAGCTCAGACCTTTTTAACTCCCATCTCTTGCCGGTTTGACAGCTATTTCATGGGAGTGATTGTTAATAAAGAAATTGGATCCATACTAGAAAATGACCATTTCCTTTTGAGTTAGCCTTTTTCTTGTCTTGTCTCCTTTTCACATCTTTTTTATAGATCCTTTCTGGTATGGGCCTTTTTTCCCATCAACCACTTTTCACCTGCTGACATGTTAAACATTGCTTGCACAGGGAAGTTAGTATAAAAATCAACATAGCAGTGAAAAGAGTTAATTGCCCATCTAAATCCCCCCACCTAAATTAGTATTTTTTTTCTCACTTGGTCCTCTGACTTTTATTAATTATTTTCTTGTTTATTCAGTTCTGTTCACATTACTTGTGTCAGTAGAGTTTTGAGGACTATTTCGAAATCACTTGCAGGGAAGAAGTGCTCTTTGTACCTCATTCTGATTCATCAAGCCTCTGACAAGTAAAGCAGGAGTTTTCTCTTTTGACAATGCGATGCTTGATTCTTGTGAGTCTTGGCAAGGATAGATCTGAACAATTCAGGGAAGGACGATTTCATTTTCTGCCAGTGTGTAGCCTTTCAAATGAAATTAAACTTGATCCTCAGTTTTGAAGTGATAGTTGCTTTTTATTAAAATTTTATAGAGGGCAGCTGTAGAGGATATAAACCCAGCAGATGACCCTAATAATCAAGGTGAGGATGAATTTGAAGAAGCTGAGCAAGTGAGAGAAGAAAATTTGCCAGATGAAAATGAAGAGCAAAAACAAAGTAATCAAAAGCAAGAGAATACAGAAATGGAGGAACATTTGGTGGTAAGCAGATGCCACGAGGAAAGGCTGGATTTAACTGGGGTATTTTAACAAACATCTGGTTTATGTAAAAGGTTAGTCATAATCTACATTGACGGAAGGTTTGCCACTTTGGTGGTTTTTAGGCCACTTTATCACATGATATGCCTGTACTCTGAGAGAGAGGGTAACAGACATCCTGGGCTTTGTATTGGAAATGATTACTCATCATTTCCTGGCCCCAGAGGCTTTGAAAGTGCCCTTTTTGTGGTGGCATGCTTGTTCTTTGTCCCAGAGTACTGTGTAAAAGGCACCTCTGATGTACAGTAACATGAACCTCCCCTTTTGTTTCAACAGATGGCAGGAAATCCAGACCAGCAGGAGGATAATGTTGATGAACAGTACCAGGAGGAGGCAGAAGAGGAGGTAGTAAGAATTGAATCCCAGAGACTGGTCAGATGGGTCTGTCACATACACTAACTTTAAACAAACCTCAGCACTATTGACTTTGACATGCCTTCCATAGAAATGTTCAGAAAGATTTAAGCAGGATAAGAAAGGGTTGTTTAAAGCAAAAATGGATCATGGATCATGACACTGGAGATGTTTGGTTAGAAGATAACAAAAGCAGGGTAATAGAATTCATCTCTTTGGTTCTCACCTGAAATTTTGAATTAAGAAGGTATTTGACTTTTCAGGAATGGTGGACTTAGATTTGTGTGATCTTTTGTAAGAATATTTTCTCCTGTCTCCCTCTGCACATTCAGGGATTCCAAACTGGCCCCTGGAACTTTCTCTTCAGGCATCTCCCCAGTGCCTACCTCACAGGAATACCCCATAGTGTCTATCGGAATCCACTTAACACCATCCAAACATTTTTGTAAATTTTACAGTCTCTCCTTCTGGCCTATTCCCTATAAGAATTCAGTATCTTAATTAAATTTAACAATAAAGAGGGAGGAAAAAGGTATAAAGAGCTCAGCTGAATAAAATGCAAATATAGAGTTTCTTAATATTTTATTTTAGTTTGCTTTTCATTGTAAACTTCGGGCATCTTGTTAATTAGATATAAGTAGCATTTATTGTGGTGCTACTTATGGTGTAATTGATTTATTGTGGTGCTGCATGTGGTGTAATTGGTGAATGCTGTTTGTTGTAGCCATTTTATCACAGCATTCTGCTGTATAAACAACTGCAATATATTAGAGTCTGATACAAATTAGGCCAAGACCCTGTATTTAGTCTCATTATGGACCAGTAAGTAGTTCCCAAATTAAAACCCTGGTTCAGAGCTGCTTCTCAGCCAGGTGTCTTGCAAATGTGTGGTTTTTATCCCTAAGGGGAACTCCATGGGAGGATGGACGTATGGCAGGCTAAACAGACACACCCCACCACTGGAGATCCTGTGCAGACGTCATGAGCTGTGCTCTCACACACAGTTCCCTCGAATAGGTCTGCTTTCTTATTCTTACTGATTTTCTAAGCTTTTCAGAGCTGATGAGAAAATTTGTGCTTATACCAGGAAAACAGAAAAGGATGTTGCCCTTTAGGGTCACTGGCAACATCTCTAATAACATGCACTTTTCTGGCTTGATCTTTTTGTTCTTTGGTTTATCATCCTAATCAAGACCCTTGGCTGTCTCGTCAGAAAGAGAGGAGCAGAGAAAATAGTGACCTTGAATATTAAGACATTTGGCAAGGAAAAGACACTCATCCAGGCTTCTCATATAACAGGATGTCTAGAGTAATACCACTTTGTTTTATTACGTCCAATACTAGGAATCTTTGAGGGATTAAAAGAGAAAAGGTTCACCTTGGCTTCTTTTTAAAAATTCAGAAGATTAAACATAAAATTTTAATCAGTGTTTACTGATTCCTTCTCAATTTTATGATCAGTTAAGATAGAGGAGAGAAATCCTGAGATCCAAGAGGAATCAAGAGTAGAAAGAGAAGAAAGACAGAGGCAAGAGGGAAGGAGAAATGGTGCTAAGACAGAGGAGGTTGCTCTGGCTGAGTGCTGCCTAACCTCAGCAACTGCTCCTCATCCTGCCAATCATCCCCTTCAGATCTACTGGCCTGACAGGACTCTTTCTCTTGCACCTGGCCCCAGGTCCTAATTCTGTTTCCCTGGTTCCCTGCCAAAAATTCTTTAAGCAGTGTTCAGGCCTCCAGCATGTGCTCCAGGTTGCCACCCTGTCACTGAGAACTGTTGCTCCATGTGCTCCTAGGGGAAGTCCCACATGCCTTTTTTTCTTCCCAGTGTAACTTTCCTCTCTGCCCCCCGAGTGTCCCTTGTTCATGCTGTGTTGTATTTTTGTGGTTATGAGATGATTAATGTTTGCATCTTCTCACCTCTGTCCATGGTTCCCAGGTCTTCCCTTGAGAGAGGAGAAGAGTGGTTCCCAAACACCATTTAGGCACTGGTGATAGAGACAAAGTTCTTGTCAGACTATGGCAAAATGAGAACAATAAAGTGCAACATAGAATATGGAAACACATATTGCATTGTTTATAAGTGCATATGTGTATGAAACCTCATTGGTGGGGCACTCTGAAAACCATGAAATGTTATGGAACTGTGCATTTTTGGGTTTTTTTTTTTTTTTTTTATCTCCATTAAGCCTTAGAGTCTTGCAGCTGCCCGAGCTAACCACTAGAATGCAAGGCCTGTGGCTGCCATCGCTTCCCTTCCCCTCCAGCGTACAAACTTGTTTCTGTCAGCATTTCCTCCTGGGGAAGAATTGCATCTTGCCTGGGCCACACCTGTTCAGAGGTATAGCCCATCAAACTTATAGACTTGGCCTCTAAGAGTAGAGGACCCAAAAGAAGTATGATTTTAGGAAATTTATACTACCCTGCCTTCTTTTATCTTAGTGCAGTAGTATTATCTTTCTAAGACATAAAAATTATTATTACTTACAAGCATTTCTTGTTTTTTGTTTGGGATTGTTTGAGTGGAAGGCATGATCCCTTCCTGACATTGCTTACATTCCAAATGTTTTATCACCTTGTAAGCAGACAAGACAATTTATGGCATTGTCAAAAAGTGCTATGTACACTTTTAAATTATTTACATGTTCAAAAATATATAGATTAAATGACAAAAGTCAGAATACTTTAATTTCCCTCAATGTAACTGAAAATAGATTAATCTAAACATACAGAAGAGAACAAGTACAAGGCATTTGTTCACCTTCACTGGCCGAATATGTGCATACACCTACATGAGACTGCCAGCCTGTAAATCACCATGTCAAGAAGCTTTTCTTTTTTTGTTATTTTTTGTTTTTTGAGATAGAGTCTCACTGTCTCCCAGGCTAGAGTGCAATGACGTGATCTTGGCTCACTGCAACCTCTGCCTTCTGGGTTCAAGTAATTCTCCTGCCTCAGCCTCCCGAGTAGCTGGGATTACAGACATCTGCCCCCACACCGGCTAATTTTTGTATTTTTATTAGAGACGGGATTTTGCCATGCTGGCCAGGCTGGTCTTGAACTCCTGACCTCAGGTGATCCTCCCACCTCTGCCTCCCAAAATGCTGGGATTACAGGCGTGAGCCACCATGCCCGGCCAAGAAGCTCTTCAATTGGAAAAAACTCTCTTGTTAAAGCAGGGTGTTTGTCACTATAGCTAATGTTGCTGAAGGCCTTTTGTTCATCACATTCTGTTTATTTCTTTGGATCCTACTGTTCTTACCTACTTGAGGCTCAGCTTTCTGCCCTTGCACACCCATAATATCTTCAATGTGTGAAAGAAAGGTGTTAATAGACACCAGGAGAGGGTATCTAGCCAAAGCCCATTTCAGACACTTTTCAGTGGACCTGTTTTATTTTGGATTTGGCTGTTTATTAAACTTTGTGTCATCAGATAAGGCTCATTTCTAAAATGCCTAAAACATAGTGGATAAAAATGAGTAACAAGAAGCATTGTTTGGGAAATCTGACAAAGCACTGTGACAGCTTTAGCAGGATGCTAAGAGGGCCAGCTGTGGGAGACATAATCTGTATGTCTACACTATAAAAGAATAACATTTGGCTTCTGCTTATTATTCTAGGCATATTTTAAAGATCAGTTAGAACCTCCATATCATTTTGTTCCTTTTCATTACCGAGAAGCCTTACTTAAAGGCATTACTGCCTTTAAGATGAGTTTGCATTGCGTTTGCCCCAAATATCAGTAATATATTACTAGAATAATAATATGTGTCTAACTAAGAGTCTGTTCTCTATATGTCTAGAAGATTACAGCATTTTCATTTGTGGGTTCCCTAAAGAGTGGTTGAAATCAGTGGTCTCTAAATAAGATTATATAACAGATTATATATATAATCTAAATAAGATTATATAACCAGTTGTTATTAAATAACAACTGGTAAACAAGCTAAAATTTCCATAGCCTATCTCCAGAGACTACTAAGATAACCTAGCATCCGTTGTTACTCAAGGAAATAGTTATTTGTCTTTGCTGTGAATAAGGATCACCTTGAGTTTGTGGCATATACAAATTTTGGACCAGGCCCTTTCCCTTGAGATTTTGATCTTATCTGTTATGGAACCTAGGAAGCAGAGTTTTTCATAAGTGCCCCTTCACCCACCCACCACCAGCTGTTTCTGATGGCTCGGGATCATACTGTTTGGAGAAATAGTCCTCGGGCAGACAGTTGTGGATGGCATTTGGGAAGTCTGAAACTCCTATCTGTGTATATATGCCCATTTGCTAAAGACTTTCTAACCAAAGTCTTAAAAGGGTGCATGACTCCCCAACCACACATACATACAGGAAATTAAGGATCATTGATTTTTCACCCAATGCTTTCATTTTACATGTAAGAAACTTGGGCTTCAGAGGGGTTAGTTAAAAATTTGAAGGTTGCATAGCTTTTATTTATTGCTGGAAACATGATTAGAGCTCACCTAGGTCTGATTTTATAGGCTACCATAATTAAGTGTACCATGCACCGTAACTATATAGTTGATATGGGGAAGTTCTTTATAGAAATTAGTGAATATAGACAGAATGATGGAAATAGAAAGTGACCATTTTTTTGTAATCCCTAAATGAAGCAAATGATCTAAGCAACAGTCATCAGTGAGTGATGTCACTAGATGAACAGAAGTCAGGGAACTTCACCATGAAGGGATCAGGCTGTTACCACCTGAGCTCACTGGCCAACCTTAGCATTACTAAAAGTAGGACAAATAAATGTGTATGTCTTCTGATGTGATTAAAAAAATAGGAAATGTACACCATCACCTCGGAAATACCCTTGTTTTTAAAATCGAACCTGAGTTCTTTCAAACTTTTATGCTAACATCCATTTATAGGAAATGTCAGGACTAGAGAAATGAGTTAAGTGATATAAAGAAGCAGATAAATTCAGAATGTGGGTCATTTTACAGGACTGCAAATCCATAGCAGTAGGGAAAAAAGAGGGGAGTGAATCCCGTTATTGTGCTGTTCCTTTAAATCATGATTAGAACAAACCAAATGTAAACAGACATTAAGACAATCATAAAAATGTAAGTATGGATGAGACATCAGATGCTACTATGGAATTATTTTATCAGGTGTGGTAATCACGTTATGATTATGTAAGTTGTTTATTGTTTTTAGATATATACTGTGATATGTGAAGGTGAAATTACATGACATCTAGAATTTTTAAGAATAAATCACTGTAAAAAATAGAAAAGTGATAGATGATGCAGGTGTAGCAATATTGAGATAGCTTTTGAACATTGGTGGTGGCTGTAAGGGGTTTATTGAATGATTTTCTTTGTTTGCATGTGCCTGAAGATTTTCATAACCAAAACGATTGACCTTATGATTTATACAGTTAGAAATGCTGCAAAGGCAAGGCTTTAGTCGAGGTCTTTCTCACTCCATAGTATATGTTAGGAGTTGGCAAACTACAGGATGCAGCCTAGTTCGTAAGTAAAGTTTTATTGGAACACAAACATGTCTGTTTGTTTACATATTGTCTATAGTTTTTTGTTTTCTTTCTTTTTTTTTTTTTTTTTTGTGCTAAATAGAGTGGTCAAGTTGTATTGTTGTGAGAGAGATCTTATGGCCCAGAAAGCCTAAATATTTACTATCTGGCCCTTCACACAAAAAGTTTGCTGATCCCTGATTTAGATATTCTTCCTACCACACGGCATAGACTCAAGGCTGTTTTTTCCCCCACTCTCAACTGCAACGTTTTAATGTTTATAAATAATACATTTTCATTATTAAGGTTGTAGAAGACATGTCTTTGTTAATCAAAATTAACAGGGACACTTCAGCAATTTAATGACGTTTCAATTAGACCTTAAGACAGCCTGAAGTAAGTCCTTCATTGTTTTTATCCCAATGTCTTGTGGAATGTTACTATGAGGTTCTATGACTGTGGGCACAGGCGATGTTATGGACCACTGATAGAAACGCAGGGTGAGACAAGATAGGTGTCTTTAGCTCATTCCACCAGGAAATAGGAATACAATAGATACTCAGTGCCTTTGTCCTCAAAATGTATTTCTTTGGTACCAGGTTAGTTTAGGGGGTGTGAGTTAAACTGGCACTGGACTAGTTAGAAGAGATTCACAAATGTTTGGCTCTGCCCAGGGTATCTTTAAAGAGTCACCTTTGTAGGCTCTCGACAGGCCAAGTTTTGTCCAGAGCTCTTCTGCTGCAGTGCATTCTTGTCTCACCTGAGCTGCACACCTTCAGGCAGCACATAATTTGTTTCTCTTGAATTATAGCATTGTATACTTTTCTTCCTTTGTTCATTTCTTAGATTTTTCAACAGTCTCCTCCACTCCCCCCACCAAAATACGTGATTTTTGTGTTATTCAATGATCTTATGCTCTGATCCTAGAAGAGATCGGACTTTCTTTGGTATTAGGAGACTGCATTATACTTAACTGATGTTCAGCAGTTTTTTTTGAAATGTGTTCAAGTGACTTAAACATTTTGGCATATGTATAGTTTTCAAAATAGTTAACAAGTTAGAAAATGCCCTACCCTGTTTTTCTGTGAGATATGATCATGAAATAGAGACTATTTAGCACAAATATTTGGATACTTGCTTTAATTTACATTTTGAGATAAATATTGGGATCATGTACACAGTGATAATAGTGCAATAAAGGAAAACTACTTAAAACAGAAAGGTTGTATTAGAACACTAAAGAGAGAGGAATTTTTGAGGCAGGTCAATAGATGATTTCATAAAGAAATTGAAATGATTGTATTTTATTTTCTAGATATTTTAACCAGAGAAATATATTTCTTTTTTTTTTTTTTTTTTTTTTTTTTTTTTTGGACGGAGTCTGGCTCTGTCGGCCCAGGCGCGAGCTCGGTGGCCGGATCTCAGCTCTCAGCCTCACTGCAAGCTCGGCCTCCCAGGCTTCAATGCCCCATTCTCCTGCCTCAGGGCCTCCCAAGTAGCTGGAGACTACAGGCGCCCGCCTCGCTCGCCCGGCTGTTTTTTGTATTCTTTTAGTAGAGAACGCGGGTTTCACCGTATTAGCCAGGGTGGTCTCGATCTCCTGACCTTGTGCATCGCCCCGTCTCGCGCCTCCCAAAGTGCTAGGAATTACAGGGGCTTGAGCCACCGCGCTCCGCGCTCGATGAAATATATTCTCAAGGTATAGAATAGATACCATAAAATTTCTGTACATTGTATGTAGGCAGTGGCTGTCTACTTTTTGTGCCTTATCCAGAGGATTTATAGAGGCTTGCGGGGATTGGACCAAGCTTTGACATAAATAATGACTTGAATAAGACAGGCAGTCCTGCCTCCATAGCACTTACATTGTGCTCACAGGCGTCTCAGACTTTCTACATTCTCCCATATGAGAAATGGGAATTTTAATTTATTTATTTTATTTTTGGGTAAGACAGGCGTCTTGCCCTTGTCAATTCCGAGGCTGTGCGCAGTGGCACAAACATACTTACTGCAACTTTGACCTCCAGAGCCTCAGTGATTCTTTGGCCTCAGCCCCCCCCGCTAGCCTGAGAACTACAGGCGTGCACCACTAATGGGGCCCCCAGCTAATTTGATATATAATATAGTTATTATTTTATTATATTTTTTTTTTTTTTTGTAGGACAGGCGTCTCACTTTGTTTTCAGGACTCAAATTCCTGGGCTCAAGTGCATCTCTTGCCTCAGTCCCACAAGTTGGCTGGGATTCAGGTGTGAGCCACCACGCTGGCCAGGAATTTTTTGCTTTTAAAAGGCTAAATTTCTTCAGGTGTTTTATATTTGGAATTTTAACCATTATTCAAATAAATCAAAAATTCAAAGCACCAAAAGTCCTGCCATTCAGGATCAATCACATTGATTTTTGTAATAGGTGTATTCATACATTTCTTCACACCTAGTAGGATAAATCCTTTGCACATATTTTTTCAATTGTATATTTAGTTTAGTTTTTGGCTTCTGCTATTGTTGAATGAACTTTTTGGCAAATCAATAATATATTATAAGTGCTTAAAAGACTAAAGTGTTTAAATGATACCTGTGGTTTGTTTTAGGTTCAGGAAGATTTGACTGAAGAGAAAAAAAGGGAACTGGAGCATAATGCTGAAGAGACCTATGGTGAAAATGATGAAAATGTATGTCTCGGATACATATTTCTATTGAGCACTTGAGTGTTTGTGGGTGTGCATGTGTATAGGAGAGAAACATGTATTTGGGATAGGTACCAGTGGGTAATGGTGCCTCTGAGTTACCACTGAATTTAACAGGCCCACCTGAAATTAGGAAGAGTTATGACAACATGAAAAGTAGGAGAGACAGCAGCCCTGTTGCTTACATATCATTTTTTCTTCCTTGTTTTTTTCCTCCAAAATGAGTAACTTTTCATCCTGTTTTAGAGAGAATTATTTATCACTAACTCTATAAATCTCTTAGTTTTTCTTTTTTCTTTTAATTTTAAGGCTGATGATAAAAATGATGGAGAAGAGCAAGAGGTTCGAGATGACAACCGCCCCAAGGGCCGAGAGGAACACTACGAGGAGGAAGAAGAGGAGGAAGAAGACGGGGCTGCAGTTGCTGAGAAATCACATCGAAGAGCTGAAATGTAGCTGTGCCCAGTTTCTAGACAATGCTCAGCCAACCGATTCTTTTCAAGCTGCTCAAACATAAATCTGCCTACTGAACTCTAGGATATTTAATTACAAAAATTAAAAACTTAGACTTTTTTAAAACTTTTGTATTAGAAATACGCATACATTTATATGAATATATTTTGATAATGTAGGTCTAGAGCTTCTTTTATATTCAAGCTAAACATGAAAAGAAGAAAAACAATAAAGTAAACCTGAGCCCCCATGTCCCAATTTTTTTAATAGATTATGTGATGTTGGAAAGGTCATTGATTTTGTATATGTTTCAGCGTGTTACCTTTCTGGCTTCCAGTTTCCAGGTGTTCTTTGCCTTTGATAAAATACAGGATTTAGGAACAGAGAGTACTGCAAAATGCCATGCAAACTTTAAAGAGAATGGCCCGTTTACTAATTGCTGCCCTTCTGATGTCTTTATGTATAGTTCTGATAGAATTTTCACCAGTCTATGTATCTCTGGAGTGAGATCTATGTACAAAGTGACATACAATTGGAAAGCCATTTTTGTCGTAAAGACATTGTTTTTCAGACTTTTCCGATCAGTTAGAAAATGTTTGTCATTGCTTTAAAATCATAGCTGTTCTGCTTAAGAGGAATTGAATTTAAAAATGAGAGAGTATTAAAACTCATGTGGCAGTATCCTGGTCTTAATCAGATATTGCAGTGTTCAAACGAGGTATGGACACATCAGCATATTCACCTTTTTGAAGGACTAGTGGCTTGTTTTAAAACTAGTGAGTGTTTGTGTGTGGTGTTTTCTATGTGAGCACCATTCTCAATTTTTTTTTTTTTCTGAAGCCTTTGATATTTTTGTTTCAGTGTCTGGTTCCCTACAAGTAAAATATATTTCCTCTTTAAGCTCTGTGCCTCAATATGCAATCACTTTGATAATAAATATGAATATGAAGACATACCAAGCTGCAAATAGGATTATTTTTGAAAACTATATGGTGAAACATATGGTGATATGATAGACTCTTATGATTTTTCTGTTTGCTGGGATTGGGTCTGCTTTTGCCGATGTATAAGGCATTTTAATGATTGTGAATATAATAGATTCCTTAAAATAAGAAAATTAAAAATCAGAAACTTCCCTTGGAGTAGAGACATTTCAGTTGCAAGTATAAAGATTTTTAAATATATAGCACTAAGTTATATAATTCATATGTGTGTGGTTTTGTATTAATACTCAAAATTAATAAAAACAAATTTCATTTTCTACCATTATTGTATGAATGTAATTTTATTTTTTAATAGCCACACTCATAGATGGTTTTGATTGTTCCAGTTGAGTGATTGTGTATGTATGCATAGGAATGTTTTGTTCAGATGTACTTTGTATTTCCAATAATCAGAAATCTTATCTTTATGTATAAAAACCCATTATGTAATGTAAAATGTATAATATTGTACATAATATTCAGAATACAATTATTTTGGTAAATTAGCTTGTATTTTTAATGTCCCAGTTGCAGTATTTAATTATTTGAACCATAATGAAAGTTGGTAATCATCAATAAAGCTTTAAAAAGGTGGCAAATCTTTTAAACTATGTGGTTTCTTACTAGTTTATGACCTTCTAGCATTCTTCAGTTCTTTTTCATAAAAATAAAAATTTTAAGAGATGCCAATATAAATTAATGAATGATAAAGTGCCTTTTCCCACCTGCTTCTGTTTTCTGTGTCTTTCTCTACTTTGCTTGGCATGTGATTTTCCCCCTTTTTCTAAAGAAAGAGCTGAAGATGTTTATTTTATTTGAGCTAATTCTGAGGGAAGAAAAAAGAAAGAGGGGCAGAAAGCATGAGAGTGTCATGTGCATGCACACACACAAAATAAACAAAAAACTATTAAATCCCCCTAGGAAAGCAACAGTCACAAACCCTTCTACTCTCTGTATGGCACCAAGTTATAGGACCATTCTAACGAATGTCTAGAGGAGAACTAATCAGCCTGACCTGATCTACATTAATGAAGTGNGCCTTTTCCCACCTGCTTCTGTTTTCTGTGTCTTTCTCTACTTTGCTTGGCATGTGATTTTCCCCTTTTCTAAAGAAAGAGCTGAAGATGTTTATTTTATTTGAGCTAATTCTGAGGGAAGAAAAAAGAAAGAGGGGCAGAAAGCATGAGAGTGTCATGTGCATGCACACACACAAAATAAACAAAAAACTATTAAATCCCCTAGGAAAGCAACAGTCACAAACCCTTCTACTCTCTGTATGGCACCAAGTTATAGGACCATTCTAACGAATGTCTAGAGGAGAACTAATCAGCCTGACCTGATCTACATTAATGAAGTGACAAGAAATAAAACATCACCTGTATTTATCCTGCCAATTAGTCTGTGATTTTGGTACAACCAGTAAATCAAAGGATTTGGTACTAGGAATATAGTCGGGGTTGGGGTGGGGTTGTTGGGGAAGGCATGTTTATTAGCAATGGGTATAACTGGGCACAACAAAACTAGTACACATGCAATGACTGGTTATTTGCAAGATTGATTTGGAAGAGATCTAGGAGTAAGAGCATAATCTTAGCCACATGTACCAGTGACTGACTTTTACAAAGGAAAACTATTGATGTGTATTGAATACCTTCGTAGTCTAAGAAGTATGTGAATAGGATCCACTTTAATCCCCACAGTATTCTGTAAGTTTAATGGAATCCCCTTCTCACAACTGAAGAACCTTGTCTTCCAGAGCACTTAACATTTAACTTCTTTTAATGCTTAGTTTTGTTTTTAGTTCTATTATGTTGTGGTACGTCTATACTATAGCATCTTACACAGCCATTAAAAAGAGTGAGTTAATTCTATTTTTGAATCACCTTCTGTGGCTTCTGTTTTACTGTCTTTTCCTAGTTTTTTTCCTGGCATACTGACTACATTCTCCATCTTGTTTTTACAGGTTCCTCTTCTTATGCCTGCTCTTTCAATATTAGTGCTCCTCAGGTTTTATACTAGAGGTATTTTTTCTGTTTAATCCTCTTCCCATCCGTTGTTATACAAATGTCTTGAATCTGTTTCCTTGGCCTAGCTTTCTGTGTCCCATCCTATGTAAAATTTGTAAGTTTCAAAACTGAATTTGCCTTGTTAAAACCTGCTTCCCTTTCTAGGCTTTCTGTCTCAACTCATGATGTTTCCCTAAACAAAAACATGAAGTTTGTCCTTGATTCTGTCTCCTCTCCTTTTGACTGCTATCAAAATATCCTCAGATTTGCCCACCTCCATACTCACTATTTTGGTTCAGACCCCTGTTATCTTTTACATGGACTGATGTAACTGTTCCCTAACTCATTTCTTCATTTACTCTCTATTGCCAATCCCTAAAATCTGTACCAATGTGATTTTTCTAAGGATATCATACCTACCCCGTTATAAAATTTAACAAATTGCTATTGCTCATAGGAAAAAATCCAAGCTAATTAATATAACCTACATAATTCTTTATGATCTGGCCCCGTCTTATCCCTTCTAATACTGAATCATAATAAATGGGATTCATTTTTGTCAAGCACATTCCTCTCCTAATGTCTTGGTGTCTGACCTTAACCCATGTGTGGATGGAAATTTGACTTGCAGAGCTGGTAATACTCTCCCGTCTCCTTGGACAAAGTGCTTGATAGAGGACAGGCACTTGACCTAAAATACATCAATTCGATTCCTTCCCTGGAATTTTTTGTTGGAAGGCCATCCCTCCATGGCGTTTCTATGCAGCTTGTGACAGCTTTTATCCTAGACTGTGTTTTCAGTGATACATGCACAGCAAAAAGCCTTGGAAGCTAGAAACAGTATCTCCTTCTGGGTCAGAGGGCAGATTTGTTTCTTGACTTGAGTAATAAAGATGATGTCTTCCTTTAGGAAAAAGTTCAGACAGGTTTGACAACAGCTTCTTTGTAAAATGAGGGTTTTCTAAGATCAGGGATCCTCAGCTATGACAGAAGCCCACTGTGTGTGCAGCATCCACTTGGGCTGCTCCACATTGACCTCATGACACCTGGAGACACAGGGGAATTGATGTGAACATGAAGCTCACGACTGCTGCTGGATCATGAAAAATGGAGTCCTTTGTCTCTGACCCAGCAGTGTAGTTCCTTCTGCCAACATCCATGAAACTGTAGCAGGCAAACTCGTTAGTTGTAAGGTAGATGAAATCTCATAGTAGTTTTACTACTGTGTAATGAATTCAGGGCTTCTCATGTTCATTTACTTTGTTGTGTGAAAAAAATAGTTTATAAAAGTAGAGAACAAATTTAACCTATAAAGAGATGCAAAAGTCAGAGGCAGAGTTGAAGAGAGAGTTGTGGCATTTTTTCCAGTCCTTATATCTTGCCATCCTTGATGCCAACCAAGTCTCTCTACAGGTTAGTTAATGATCTAATAAAATCTACTTTTTCACTTGACCTAGTTGCATTTCTGTCACTTGCCACCTGAAGATTTTTGACTAATTACCTCAATTACATTGAATTCCTGTAAATCATCATGTTATCTTATATCACGGTATATTTGCCACCTATCCTCCCCAGAAACACTGTTCAACCCTTATTGGCTCTCCTCTCCTTTGCCTGGCTGGTTGCTTTGGGTCTCATCTTAGACACCAATTCCTCTGGGAAGAGTCTACCTCCCACTCATCTGACTCCTAAGTATGGGATGCATACCCTTCTGTTCTATAGCACCCATGTTATCCATATCATATCACATTGCATGGACGCAGTCTATACATTTGTCTATACTCTCTTTGACATGTATGTTCTGAGAGTAGAGACCATATTTCTCTTGTCATTATTGCACCCCAAGCACTGGCATATAGTAAATTTTCAATAAATATTTTTTAAATTGATAGAGTCCTCATCTGTAAAAAGACTATATGACACATATTAATAAGTGACAGAGCTAGGAATTCTTCCCAACTCAATCTGATTCCACTGTTAATTTCAAATATATCAAGGATTGTTTAGATCATTGTCCATGGTCACATTCTGAGTTTCGTATGTTAAATTCTGCAATAACAAGTACTAAGAGGGTCGAAAAATTAATGAAGTCTCAGCCACAGGCTCTGGAGGAAGAACCAAGAAACTGGAATTACTTGATCTAAGAAAGCAATAGTCAGAGGAAGAAATAACATTGTATGTCTGTCTGCATTGAAGCATCAACTGTAGCATAAAGAATTTCTTGAGAAATAGGTGAATGAATCCTTGAAATCTAGAGAGGTTTTCAGATTGGAATATATTTAATAATTAATTATGATCGCTAAGAGGCCTGCCTAAGCTGAGGAATAGGTGCTATATTCTGTGACACATTCCTTGGGTCTCGTGACTGTGATAGGAGGGCCAGTTGTTATGGTGGAATAGGGTATGTGCTCATCCACTGGTTGGCCTTTCGTCTCCACACTATCACTTCTGCCCCTCATTTGTAGCAGGTCCTGTAACCGCAGGAGTGGACCAAAACCTGAGCTGGATCAATCTTTGTACCCCATCTTCTAGGCCACAGTGATTGATGGAGGAAAGCAAGCATGTTCCAAAGTAGCCCTTCAATTTCTCAGTCTGAGATTTCTATACTGAAGCTGAATAAGAGAAATGCTGTCTAGATGCTTTGGAGATGGAGTGAAACACATACACAAGGAGATTGCAGGAGTCATAGTCCTCGTCACATGGAGAAAACCAAGTTTCAGTAAAAAAAGAATGATGCCAATACATAAAAAGGAGTAGCAATGGAGGGGAGGAGGAGACGGGAGAAGGCAGGAAAAGGAGTCAGAGAAAGGCGCAAAGAATGTAAATGGTGTTCAAATTCCCATGTTCCGCCTTCCTTTGATTTTATTTGCCAACAAATCTCCCTCCCATTTATGTCTTAACTAGTTAGAGGACCTTAAACTGGTCAAACTAAAGAAAACTGACTGACTTCAGCATTATATATTTTATGAATCAGAACAATATTAATGTGACAAAGGAACTATTTGATTAACATCTAGTCCTTTGGCCCCCAAGGTAGTAAGTTTTAATAAATAATGACATGTTTTTTTTTTTTTTAAACCAATCTTTTTTCTTCTTGGATCTGTCTTTGAGGCACAGAGGATCTGTGATAAAAGCTTAAGGATTATCGTAATGAAGTTATGAGTACTCTTGTATCCCCATTGTTTTGTCTACATCAAAAGTGGCAAACTTTTCTGTAAAAGGCAAACAGTGAATATCTTAGTTTTTTCAGGCCATAAAGCTTTTTTTGAAATTACTTGGTTCTACCTTTGTACTGTGAAAGCAGTCAGAAACAATACATAAAGGAATGAGCATGGCTGTGTTCCAGTAAAACTTTATTTACATAAACAGAAAGCAGGTCAGATTTGGTCTTCAGGCTGTAAACACCTGGTCTATATGGTCCAAATATTTGTTGTAAAAACAATTATTTCTATAGACAATAGAAGATTTTGAGATCAGCTATTAAGGCTTTCTGGTTCTTTGTTATTATTCCTTCTATTTTAAATTGGCAAGCACGCAACATCATTTTTGTTGCTACATTTGTACACTATTTTAAGTAATTGGAAACGAAATCCTTTTGTCCTTTACCATCTTGGCTGACCTTGTTCACCCCATTCCCTGTATGTTACTAATGGAGCTTGAAATTAAGTGTCATTTCTGTTTATCTGTTATTAACACATACATAGCATGTCCCATAAAGTACATATCTTTTAAAGAACTGGTTCATTGGCACATGGGCTTGTACCAGATGAGATGACATCTTTTGATCTGGTGTGTCCTTTCTTCTTTCACAGTTTAAAGTATGGATACAAATTATAATAGCCATATATTAATACATTAAATTCAAATTTGTGTTCTTAGCTCTGAGTGTTTTGGGTTCTGTGGGTATCTAATTCCTGTTAAGTTTATATACCCTAGTAGAATTAGACTCTATTTCATAAAGAGAGTCAAAATACATTTTGTATTCCATGAAACCTGGTCAATTATCTTCTGTAATGGTTTTAAAATTTGTTCACAAAATCTTTGGTAGTCTTCCCTTCAAGACACAGAGCCTAGTTCCCTTTCCCTTGAGTGTAGGCTAGACTTAGTTTCTGGTTTCAAACAAATAAAATTGAAGGAAAGTGACCATGTATGACGCAGAGATTCAGTCATGAAAGCCAATTTAGTTTCCTCCATGTTCTCTCTCTTGGATCACTGACTCTGAAGGAAGCCAGCTACCATGTCATAAGGCTATTCAAACAGCCTTGTACTGTGACCTTCATTCATGTGGCAAGGAATTGAGGCCTATGGCCAACAGCCTGTGAGGAGCTGAGGCTTCCTGCCAACAGCCATGAGTAAGCGTGGAGCAGATCCTTCAACCCCAGTCAAGCCTTCAGATGACTGCAACAGGACTGCAATCACTTTAGAAACCCTGAGCCAGAACCACCCAGATAAGTTATCCTAGACTTCTGGCTCACACAAACTATGTGAAAATGAATGTTTATTCTTTTAGGTTTGGGACTAATTGGTTACACAACAATAGATAACTAATACATCTTCTAGGCAGAGTTTATGACTCAAAAGGGAGAGGTCATGGGTAAAGACAATCTGCAGCTGCATGGTGTTACTGGGCAGCTAGCCAGCTGCTCTGCTGGAAGACAGGTTTCGATGTGTTGGTGAGGGAAGATGGAATTCAGCTTAATGAGCTGAATAAATTTAAGCCAATTTATATGTTCAAAATTATTAGATAATATTTTGGCAGATATTAGTAACCTTTCAACCTTGGCTACAAACCTGGAGAGTTTTAAAATAGTGATGCCTGGATCCCATTCCCAGAGACACCGAATTAATTGCTCTGTGTTGAAGTCTGAGCGTCAGGATTTTTAAATTTCCCTAGGTGATTTTAATGCGCAGCCAAGATTGAGAACTACTGCTTTGTAGGTTAGGAGTTGGAAAGAACAAACTTCTCGCCTCAACATTTCTATACCAGATGGCAAATTACAATGAAAGCAAGTCTCAGACCAAATCTGCAAAGCAAATATTTACAGGCAAGTCAAAACAGACATCTAAACTTTTCTGAAGGCCCAATTAAATTATAGTTCCCAATCCTTTCAGGCATTCTAAACAGGCATCAGCCATGAAGGATTAGCTCAGGACAAATCCTATAATTTTTCAGGAACAGAATTCTGTTAAACCTCTAGTTATATCCTGTGCCCAAGCCTTCCCTAAAGAGGCATATGTTCTTCTGCAATGGCTGTTGGAGTTATCACATCCTCATACCTCTTGTTCAGAGGGTAGGGGTGCCTGTACCATACTTCCTACAACTCATTCACATATTTTGAACACTATTTTCCCAGTGAAAAGAGTCTTTAATATCCATAGTGTTGGCCAGCAAAACACTTAATGCTGAATTGCGATAAAGATAGTGGAAGCATTTACGGTAGCAGCCTTCAGAATGTGGACTTCGATGACAGCACCAGTTTCCCAACCCTGGCTGTGTATTACATTTTTTAAAAAGACCTCCAGACCCCACCCCAGTCTAATTAAATCAGAAGCTCTGAGAGCAGAGCTTGACATTAATATTTTTTAAAAGCTTCTTAACAAATTATGATTGATAAGGATAATAGTCAAGAGAAGATTGGGACTCTGAAGGGCTAGAACACACAGGAATTTTTGGGGTAGTAAAACTGTGTTTGGGTTGTGGGGGTGGTTGTATGAATCTATACATGTATTAAAACTCATTGAACTGTACAACAAAATAAATAAAATGCGCTGTACAACAAAAGAAACATACTGTACAACAAAATAAAATATTCAACTGTACAACAAATAAAATATTGATTTTATTGTATGATAATTTAAAAATAAAATAATGTAACTGCTAAAATATTTTTGAAAGCCCTCTGATGATCTTAATATAGAGCCAGGATTGAGTCACCGTATTAGATTATTTTAAGAGCTAGTCAACCATTGCTGGGGTATGTATTCATAATTAGGCACCACCAGTATTAACCTCCTAAGTTGACTATCCTCTAACCACTAACCACACATGTGCCCATACCCTTGTTTGTAGGCACGCCACATTGTCTATGGTGAAGTAGTTTTTTAATAATTACAAATATTATATAAAAGTGAGATACAGCTGTCTTTCACAGATTCGCACTGAGGAATTTTAGAGTATGGCAAGGGAAATTGCATGAGTCAGTAGTTGTATTAATCTCTGCTTTTGGAGAAAAAACCACTAGTATAGTTGCTCTCCCTCAAAACAATGTTTCTCAAACCTATTAACTCTGGCTTTTATAAAATAACCAAGAATCCCAATAGGAGAGCTGTTTGGCAGTTTAATTAGTTTCATTTCTAACTGAGACCACAGGAAGAAACCAATGTATCATGAAACACTGTGTATGAATATATGTGTATATATTGTACAAATAAAAGTTTCAAAAAACATAGGCAGGCCTTTCCTATTTTATTATATTTCAATGGAGTATTGATCATGATATCATGATGCCCTGATGGTGAGCCAGTTACAGTTGACTGGACAGTAGAACCAGGTTCCACTCTGGAACAATAGACCCAGGCATTTATGCTTCTCCCTGCTGTGACATAAGGAGACAGATAGGAATTTGACCCATGGCTATGCCATTCACTCGCTTCCGGAAGTTAGACAAGCTTCTTGATATTTCTGTGTCTCCACTTTCTCACTTGCAAATAAGAATAATTGCAGCCATGTTCAGGTTGTTGTTGGAATCACTGGATCATCTGACTCCATCAACTCTAAGTTCCTCTTCTTCTTTTCTTCCTTTACATTTAAGTTAAGACCCAATGAGAAAGAGAATGGAAATGGAAGCTCTGTACTATTTCTTACGTTGGAGGCCAGAGACTAAATCGATTTATCATCTTTTCTTGTTTAATGATGTCATATGGTAGCTAGGACATATCAGAGCTTTCAATATATGAAATATTTAGTGATCTCAGCCACAGTAAACATTCTTTAATCTTCAGTGATTTGGACACTCTGGCTGGAGACAGAATAATATATTAAGCAGTTGTTCTGGCCAAAGAAGGTTGAGTAATAATTCAAACTGACCTGATCATCCACAGCCTTACTTTAAGCAGGAAAGTTTCACTTTTATGGATTTAATTAGCAAAAAAATTAACAATACATTAGGAAAATAAGATGACTATGCTAGCTAAGAAAACAGTTATGCAGTCTATGGAGAGTTGGTTAGGCCATACCATAGCTAGGGTTGGAAGCATCTTTGTCTGGAAAGTCCTGGGAACCACCTCCTCATCCTCTCTAAGCCTTACCAGTGCAATATTTCACAGGCTTGTTATAAAAATCGGTGAGCCATGGCAGGTGTTCCCCAGTTGTTCTCCCTCCCCACTTTTTATTTCCTGTTTACTTTTCTTGTTTTATTTAAACAAACGTTTGCTAACCGGCCTACCAATATTTGAAATTTTCTTAACTGAACACTAAGACTCGAAGACTTGAAGTCTTCAATCAGGGATGAACGTGTTGATATAGTATGCTGTCTGGATGAGGCAGGTTATTCATCTCCACAGAAACTCAGGTAACTAAAATGCCTATCATTGAACCATTGTAACTTGGAGCTGGGGTGCCTCTGGGTAAAGGGCCAGAGGATCCTGGCTGCCAAGAAGTGGGAGAATGAAGACAGAGGACTAAAGACTCATGTGCCTAAAGCTGCTAACCCTGTTTGTCCTTAGCTATGAGTAAAGTAATAAAAATATTTTGCATTACAGTTTAAAAATTATGGTTCTTTGCAAACTCTCTTACTTTCATCCCAACAGATGGTTGACCCTGATTTTTCAAATGCTTTCGAAACTTTATTCTGCATCCCTACTTTGGAGTGGGTGTTAACAGCACCTGGGAGTTTTTGCTCTCCTCCCTCTTCATAGCATCTTGGCTTCCATTTCCTCAGAGCTGTTAGAAGGCACATGGGCACAGTAGAGGTTAATAGAATGGAGACTGTGATTCCCATCCTTCTCCTCCACTTTTTCCTCTTTTAGCCCCACACCTGGAATTATTCCTGGTTTTTGAGGACAGAACAGTTGAATTAATAAATACCTGTTTGTATGCACATAGAACAGAGGAATATATGCACTTTAATCCTTTCGGTGTTTCCCTGTGGCCTGTGCTCAGGTCTTGAATTGATGTGTGTTACCTATGGATAGATAAGCTTGGCTTTGCTCCCTTCCTCCTCACTCTACCATTCATTCTCCTTGCACTTTCAGGCTGGTGACATCAAGATGCTGTGAGCCAAGGTTCAGTGTGGAGGATCAACTAGCCACCAGTCAATGTCTCATGGTTTCCTGATCTTATTTATTTTTAAAATATTTGATGTCATAAGGATAACAAGACAAACTCTACATTATGCTAGGGATTGACTTCTTGGAGGAATCTTAATGCTATAATTCAGGTTTCTTGATAGCTTAGAAAAGCAAACATTCTATGGCTTGATATTACTACTGATTTTATATGATATCTATGATAGAATTTTCTCATTTAGCATAGAGTGTTCAATAGCCATTAAAGAATGTCATAGACATTACTAATGGAAACTGAATGGTATAGTACAAATTTGATGTGTAGCTGAGACTCTGATATGAACGTATGGTCAGTTTTAATAAAGTAACTGAGCTGAGTAGCCTCATCCATATATGGAACTGATGAATTAAGAGGGACTACAACATTTACTTGTACATGTTTCCCAGCCCGACATTTGAAAAGGAATCCTGAGATTTTACACTGCCTTTTTTGTTTTATTTTATTTTATTTTTATTTTATTTATTATTTTTGAGATAGAGTCTCGCTCTGTCACCCAGGCTGGAGTACAATGGCACGATCTCCGCTCACTACAACCTCAGCCTGCCGGGTTCACGCCATTCTCCTGCCTCAGTCTCCTGAGTAGCTGGGACTACAGGCGCCCACCACCAAACCCGGCTAATTTTTTTTTTTGTATTTTTAGTAGAGGCGGGTTTTCACCGTGTTGGCCAGGATGGTCTCCTGATCTCCTGATCCGCCCGCCTCGGCCTCCCAAAGTTCTGGGATTATAGGCGTGAGCCACCATGCCCGGCTATACTGCCTCTTTAAGCACATTTTTTTGGGGGTTAGAAACTATGATCGTATCTTTACCTTACATATGAAAAATTAATAAACTGTCATTTGTATTTTGATGACTAGAATAAAGAACTCATCAGCACCTTCAATTCACATTCTCCTCTCATTTCTTTTTCTCTGTTACTTCCCTAAGGATACAGTTCTGGTGTATCTTTAAATCTGTAAGTGATACCAAAGAGCCAGAAGCTTTTCCAGTGATTCAAACACACTTAAGTCCCAAAATGCAAAATTTGGAAAAAAAATTCCAAAGATAAATATTACTTTTGTACCAACTGAAAATCCCATATTTCTTCCTGTCACTTGGAAATACGCTTAGCCTCTTAAGTGGTATTTCTTAGAAAACCAAGAAATTGCTATAATTAAAACATTACTTATAGCTCTAGATTCCAATTAACATTGTCATTATTTAAAGTATCTTTGAGTTATATTTTCAGAATTTAATGCAGTTGCCGAGTGGCATCAAAAGCAAAACCTAAGTATGAATAATATTTCTTGTCCTTGTTTCAGAGTAAACATTCTCAGGGTGACAAAAAAGGAAGGGTTGCTGTGAGCAAATAAAACAAATTATTGGTTATACAAAACAAATTTTGTATAATTGCAAAAACGGCTTAATATAATTAGAATTGACTTTAGTAATGTTTTTGTCAACTTAAAAAATAGTTGACCAATTTATTATTCACAGTTAATTAATGACTAGTTTAGACATAGCTTTTGAAATTATTTCCAAAGGTATGGTATTATCTTCATGAATAACCAAGAAGGCAAGGAAGATTATCTGTTTTGAAAAGACAATGGGAGTAGGTTTGAATTGCCCTTTACCAAGGTCTCCATGAAATTAATTGTACAATATGAGAATCTTAAAATATTACCTATGAGGTAGAAATAAAATAAAGCATAATAGATGTTAATGGAGAAAATATAACTCTAGTTTCATATCACTATATAGCAATAATCATTAACTGGTGGAGATTAAGCTTATTTAAAAGCTTAAGGAAGATATTTAAACACTGCTTTGAAAAGTGATTGTTTTAGACAAATTTAAAAATATATACTTAAAAATAAAGAATAATATTTATAGAATATGTTTTCTTGCTGATGTCTAGGCAATTGAAGTATCAGCAGATTTCTATCTAACAATGAGCAAATATTAGAATTTTACATTAGTGTCTACATTAGTTTTCCAGGGCTGCCATAACAACTCACCACAAACTTGGTAGCTTAAAACAATAAGAATTTATACTCTTACAGTTCTGGGGACTAGAAGGCTGAAATCTATGTGTGAGCAAGATTGATTCCTTTTGGAGGACTGAAAGGAGAATGTGTCCCATGCCTCTCTCCTGGCACTAGTAGTTGCTGACAACACTTAATGTTCCTTGACTTGCATCTGAATCACTTCAATCTCTGTCTCTATTATCACATGGTGTGATGTTCTCTCTGTATGCCTCTGTGTCTCTGTGTTGGCACAGAGCCTCTTTTTCTTTTTTTTTTTTTTCAGACGAAGTCTCTCCATTAGTCACCCAGGCTGGAGTGCAGTGGCGTGATCTTAGCTCACTGCAACTTCTACCTCCTGGGTTCGAGCAATTCTCTACCTCAGCCTCTCGAGTAGCTGGGATTACAGGCACCTGCCACCATGCCCGACAAATTTTTGTATTTTTAATGGGGCCGGGGGTTTCACCATGTTGCCAGGCTGATCGTGAACTCCTGACCTTGTGATCCACCCGCCTCAGCCTCCCAAAGTGCTGGGATTACAGGCGTGAGCCACCGCACCCAGCTGAGCCTTCTAATTAGCACAGCAGTCATGGGGTTTAGGGTCCAGTTGAATCCAGTATGATGTCATCTTAACTAATTACATCTGCAGATACCCTATTTCCAAATAAGATCGTAGTTTGAGTGTCTGGGTGAACACAAATTTTGGGGGACACTATTCAACACAGCACAAAGTTTTATCTTTTGCAAAGAAAAATTGACTGTTTAAAAAACTGCCCAAAATACATTTTTGGTGTTCATACTGTGAACTGGCAGTTAAGCAATTACATTTGGGAAGTATGTTGTTTAATTTTTGTTAAATTTTATCAAACTAAAGAAGTGGGGAATAATAATAATTGCTATTTTAGAAAATGTTTGCATAATCTTCATATACCTGAGCAGAAAGAATCAACAAATATTTATTGAACATTTGCTAAGCCCAAGACACTTCATAGAATATTGGTCTTTTGTTTATCTAAAACAAGATTACTATTGATAGAAATATTTATCATATCCATTTTTGATTACTTGCCATACCCAAAGAAGGGCATGAGATATTGAAAATAGAAACACAAACAAGAAATAGTACTTTTCCTCAAAAGCTTTAAAATAAAAATATACTACATTTTTGTAAAATATAAAGAGAAAGAGGCAGTTGGTGAGGAAAAGACAAACTGCTACTTATTAGCCAGATAACCATGGGCAGGTTAGTAAATTTCTCTGCATCTTGGTTTCCTTATCTGTAAGTGGAGTCAGTAATATTTGTACTTATCGCAGAACATTGCTAGGAGGATTAAATGAGTATATGCATGAAGTGTGTTTAGAATTGTACCTAGATGCATAAACCTTTGTGTGATAGCTGTTTCTACGAGGGAAATTAATGCATATAGATATTTAATAATGGTGGGGGACAATATTAAAAATCTTTTAAAATTTAAGTAATCTCCAGAAAATGGTTTCCAATAAACACTGGGTAACTTTATAATCGGGTAGTCATAAACAAGTTGAGATAGCAATTCCTTTTTTTAATTGGCAGAAATCATTTGTCTATTTCAGTGTAACAATTGGTTTTTACTTGGAGAGTGTAATGATTTATTCTGGTGTCGAGTTTGCTGTTAAATGTAAATCAGGTGGAAAAACTTAAGATATTTGAAGAATATGAATGCTATTCTTGTGTTTTTGACCTAAGTGGGTTTGAACGGTTCCCCCGTGAGGTCCTGTGACAATGGTTATGAAAATCTCTCTCTTGCACCCCGTAAGAAAAGATATATAGAAGAGATGGAATAATCACCTTGAACACACCTTGGTCTCACATTCATTCCTGTCTCCAAAGAGGAGTCCTCTGCTGCTGTTGACTTCTCAGTTCAACCACACTTCCTTGAATATCTACCGCCACAGCAAAACCATACCACGGGAAGCAGTTGAATTACTCTGATTCTGATGTTTTGTTTCCCCAAGCCAACCAAGGTTAGTGTGGCAATTGAATGGAGGCTGGATAATCACAAAGCTTCTGTGAGTACAACTTCACCACTGGCTATTGGGCGGTACTTTTTTTTTTTTTTTTTTTGGCACGGATGAATGATATTTTAAGGGGGCTAATAGGTTGTAGGTAGTGGGAGGAAAAAATACATTTGGGTAATTAAGTTGGGGACATGAAGAAACCTGCAGCTGTATTCTACCCAGTGTATTTGTTATGGTTCAGCTCAGTTGGGAAACCTGTAATATGCCTGGTTCTACCACTCACTGTTCCATAGTTACAATTTAACAATGTCCTCAACCTGAAAAAGTAGAGTGCACACTGCATTCTTTTTCCCACATGCCTCAATGTGTCTTCATTTTCTTCTACCCCATCTGCTTCCTGTAAGTTACTTTTACAGTTGCTACCCAAAAAGGGAAAAGAATAAATTTTTGTAAATTTAAACTAATGTCAGATATTAAGTATTAAGTAGGAAATCTGTAAAATAGTGTTTCCCTGGGAAGTTGATAAGTACTATGGGAGAAACGGCTTCCACAGAAAAGTAAGGCTGGGAAATGTTAAGTTATATTATGCTAAACTAAAATTGGTAGGGTAACCACATGATTTATTGCCCACACTAGAATAATTGAGAGAAAGCAAAAGGGAGGGCTATTGATATTATGCCAGGGGAAGCATTAATCAGATTGTCCCAGGCAACTATGGAAGTATGGTCACCCAATTCATTGTGTGTCGTGTTAGAATCTTTAAAATGATGATAAACATTTGCTTGGGAATGAAATAGTATATAGCATCTCCCCAAAATATATGTGAAATATGTCGAAGGTCTGTGTTTAACAGTGTTTGTGAAATGTTGGTTTGGACTTAGAAATCATGGATTTCATACACTCTCCCTCATTTCAAATTTTAAAGGAAACCACATAAAAATCAAAAGAAGGCATTATCATTTCCATATAAATTCAAATGTCTATGGATGATGTTAAATTCTTTAATGAGGACCTTAATTGTGTAATATACATCCTTGGGATTAAAGGTTTTTAAGGATGGCTGATATCTCGTTAACTTTTTAATAATGTTATAATACCCCAGGAGAAAATTAGGTCTGCCCCTAAATATCATTAGAACAGTCTGCCTGTTTTGCCTACATCTTCATCATGGGGACTTTTGATTTTAAGAGTCTTTAATGGTTGTTTCAGGAAAATACTTTATTGTAAGTCTTATTCATTTATGGACATAAGATCATTTAAGTACAGATTCCCCGGTTGCTGGGGAATGTTTCCTACTTCGTAAAATGAAAATGAGAGTTTACTGGTTCACTTCACCCCCAAGGAAAAATGGTTTCCAGCACATTTGAGATATAGAGAGTTCACTTTCTCTGGAAAGACAGGAACCAAAATTGACCCCCGTTTTCAAGCTTCAATCCTCCAATGGTTAATAGGATATTATTATTAGCATTCTTTAATCCGTTTTCAAGAGACCCCAAACTCACTGATTAAAATCTAGCAAGGGAAAGAAAAGAGATGAGAATCGTGAAATAAAGTGTGAAGACGGCAGGACACCATAAGTTAACAGTCATTAATAGACTTGTGTTATTTGCTGATCTAAAGCACTGGTGTAAATCAGGGTAGGTTAAAAAAGGTTGAGGTGGTGAGAGATAGGAGGGTGAGAAAAGGTACAGGTTGCTCGGGTGGAGTAAAGGAAAGCTCAATTTACCTTAGAATAACAGCTGGAACATTGTAGGAGCTCAACAAACCAGTCACTATTCAATGAGTAGTTGTTAAATGAATCAATGGCTCACAGTAATCAGATCTGAAATGCTGTTTCAATATAGAGATAAAACGAGAATTTAGAACACTTTTTTTCTATTTTTTTTTAAATCGTAAAACGAAAAGAGGAGAAAAGTGTAGATACTCTTCCTTTTCCCTTGAGCAAATCATTGAGATTCAGATTCTAATTTTAGTTTATAATATTTACTCTACCCTCCTCACTTGACTGTTTGAGGATATAGTTAATATGGATGTCTTATGTAATCATACAGGATTATTATCCTTTGTGGGAATATCAATAATTTCCTTTAGAAAGCTTTTCCTTACCGAACAAGTGAGCATGTATCTACATACGGAAGAGAAGATGTAATGTGGAGATACCTGGCTGCTGCATACGTATATACTACTAATGAAACAGCATGGATCAGTGATTCTGAATGTCTTAATGTGCTTTAGATTCACCTGGGCAGCTTTTACAGCACACCTGTGTCTGTGCCTTGCTCCAAGAAATTCTGATTTAATTAGTCTGGATGAGGCTCAGGAATTGGTATGTTTTTAAAGCTCCCCAGATGATTCTATATGTTGGTGGAATTGAGAACTACTATTATAGACCAAAGTTGGGGATGGGGAGAAAGGAAAGAGGAGAAAGGAAAGTGGGAGGGAGATAGAGCCTACAATTTTTCCTGTATCTCTTTAGTAAATATTTCATGAATATTCTTTATGTGCCAGACACTGTGCTAGGCACCAGGCATATATTAATGATTAATGTCAATAAAATTCCTACTTTCCTTGACCTTACATTCTAGTTGAAAAAGGCAATAAACAAATACATATTTTATTGATTTTTTCCAGCTTTATTAAGATTTAATTGACAAATGAACATTTTATATAAACAGTGTACAATGTGATGTTTTGATATGTGTATATACTGTACAATAATTGAATTAAGCTAATTAACAGATATTCACCTCACATACTTATCATTTTTTGTGGTGAGAACATTTAAGGTCTACTGTCTTAGCGGTTTTCAAGTGTACATTATTATTAACTCTAGTCACCATGCTATACAATAGATCTCCAGAACTTACTCCTCTTGTCTGACTGAAACTTTGTAACTTTGATCAACATATCCACATCACCCCCTTTCTCCCAGCACAGCCCCTGGGCACTCGCCATTTCACTCTCTGCTAAAGTTCAACTTTTTTGATTCCATATATAAGTGAAATCATGCAGTGTTTGTCTTTCTGTGCCCGGCTTATTTCACTGAGCGTAATGTCCTCCAAGTTCATTCATGTCGTTCAAATGGTAGGATTTCCTTATTGTTTAATAGCTGAGTAGTATTCCATTGTATATATAGAGCACATTTTCTTTATCCATTCATACATTGATGGACATTTAGGTTGACTCCATATTTTGGCTATTGTAAATAATGCTGCAGTTAACATGGGAGTGTTCATATGTGCAGATATCTCTTTGACATGCTGACTTCACTTCCTTTGAATATATATCTAGAAGTAGAAATGCTAGATCATATGATAGTTCTATTTTTAGTTTTATAGAAACCTCTATGCTGTTTTCTATATGGCTGTACTAATTTACATTTTCACTAACAATGTACAAGAGTTTCTTTATCTCTACATCCTCGACAACAGTTACCTTTTATCTTTTTGACAACAGCCATTCTAACAGATGTAAGGTGATATCTCATTGTGGTTTTAATTGGCATTTCCCTGATGTTTAGTGATGTTGAGTATTTTTTATATTCCCATTGGCCATATGAATGTCTTCTTTTACATTTAATTGATTTGAAGACATATATTTCATAATTTAATGTCTGTAAAGTATACATTTTACATTGAATGTGATAAAGTATTGCAACATTTAGTTATTAGGCAATTTTTTCTTAGTGGTAAATAGAATAATGGTACACATTATATCTATGAGATCTTAGATTCAATGAAATATAATTTCAGATAGAATCAAGGAAATTAACCTCTCCATAGTAAGGCTTCAAATCACATAATTCATAAGTTACAAATCTCAATTAACAAAGCAATCATTAAAAATTACTACCCTGAATAAACACTGTGTCCCTTCATCAGTGTTTTACTTCCCTGGACCAACACTGTAACTTTTCTACAGATCCTACATATCTAATTGAACAAATACCATGCATCTTTAAAGTGTATGTTACCAGTTTTTGGACACAATTCTCCATGAGTCTGTTATACTTCTCCACATTTTGAGAACTGACTGCCCTTTGTATCAACTGTCTATTCAAGGATGTTTGTGTAACCAACAGTCTTGGAAGACTGAGGTAGTATTCTCCCCCAGAGCAAAGGGCAGGCATGCTTATTGCCCATTGTAAAAGACTCAGGTCCATCAGGAAATATTCCCATGTAACAAATCTGCACATGTACCCTCTGTATCTAAAATAAAAGTTGAAATTTTTTAAAATACTCATGTTTGCTGAACTCTGCTGCATGTTTAGGTACTATCTAACGCTTTTCACATTGCCCTTTGGGAACTGGGGCTTTGGGAACTAGCTACAAAGTAGCAACATAATGCCTCCATTATAGTGGATATGGCTGAAGGGTCGGGTAATAAATAAACTCTTGGCCCAGGTCCTGCCTTGTAGTGATCTGGAGAACCACAAGTGGTCATTTTCCCATTCCTAAATGAATAATTATAATAGACATACAAAGTAGTTGGCAAATCCTCCACAGTGATTCCTTGGTCTGTGGAATAAGAGTTAAAACTGCTCCCCTACCCATCCCAAAAACAGTAAATTATTACAATTTTATGTCCCATCGGGACTAGCAGGGATTAGAGATGCCCTTAAATAACTAAAGAATGCAGAATTGGTGATTCCCATCATATTCTCTTTAAACCAGACAAATCCCAAAGGATGAGCGTGGACTGGGCTAAATGTGTTATCTTTGCCAAAGCAGAATTACTGATCTGAGGTGTGTAGTATGCTGCCAGTGACCTGGCGATACATTGTTTTCCAGCCCTATCTGGAAGACAATCGAAATTGTTTGCATTCACTTGGGATGGAGAAGAGCATATATTTTTTCATCTTACTCCAAAGCTATCTTACCTTTCACTTCTGTCATAATATAGTTAAAGGAACATGCGCTATTGAGATGAAGAGCAGAACATTACATTGGTCCATTCAATCAATGATACTTCAATTGGACCAGCTGAGCAACAACTGACAAGGACATTAAAGGCTTTGTTGAGGTGCTGCATTCCAGAAAGGGAAGAAATAAACCCTATGATGATTCAGAGACTTGTCCTCATCAGCATAGGCTATAATACTCCAGTAGTCTGAAGCATGTTGGGCTATCCTCTCAGAAAGAGAGAACAAGTTATGGCATGTTGTACCTCACACCATTTAGAAGAAATTACAAGGACCGATAGGCTACTTCAGGTTATCAAAGCAGTATATTCCCGGGCAGGAAAAATGATTCTAACTGATTTACCAGGTGATAAAAAAGGCTGCGAGCATGGATTGAGAAATGGCATAAGGAAGGTTTCTATAGCAGACCCATCCATAGTACAAGGAACTTGGCTGCTTGAGCTACATCACCCAGAAGCCTCTTTAGTATCAGACGTATCATCTGTGGGCAAAGATGCATGAGTTTCTAGAAATCTTAGGAAAAATTTATCTTTAAAAAAATGAGTACTAGGAGAAAGAGAGGTATGCAAACAAAAAAAGAAGAGGAAGAGTTTCTAATACTTAGATGTTTCTCACAGTATTATTTTTATTACAAAAAATGTTAAAACAGCTTAAATGCCAAGGAAAAGAATGGTTAAGCAAATTACTTTATATTCAGACTCTGGAATACTATATAGAAGGAACAATGATGTTCAGGAAAAAATGCTCAGGTGTGTGTGTGTAACACTCTATGGATACAGTAGGAAAGTAAATCATTATCATCATATTCATGATAGCAGGAAATACATTAAACATTTATTAATTTAGTAAATAATGTATTGAGAACACAGTGTCTAGACATTGTCAATACAATGTCCATGAGAGCAGAGCTTTTTCATACTCTTTTCTGTATTCCCAAAACCTTAAATAGTGCCTGACATATTTTTAGGATCTCAATAAATATTTATTAAGTTATTTCATTGAGTCTTTATGACAGCATATGAGATAGTTTTTAAATGTCCTGAATTTTCTTTAAAATGCTTTATCATAGACAATGAGATATAAATGTGTGTATATTAGTTTTTATATATAATCCAAAGACATTTAGTCAACAATTCAAGTATTCTAATCAGAAATTCTCATTCAGGGGTGATTAGTTCATATTGAAAGGCATTGATTAGGAATCTAGATTTCAGAGATGTCCTATACCAGTGTTTCAGGCATCACTGTATGATTTCTCATTATTGAGTTCATTAATTATCACAGGGATATTTAGTGGAGATTTCTTACTGTTGAAATGAGTGCTATCCTAAATATGTTGACTAGGAATTATTTTATACATACCGACAAACTTGCTTGAATGGTATATTTGAACCTAGAAAGCCCAATAACCAAATGTCTTTGGATCAGTTCTTTAGGTTTCATTATCTGTTCCAACTATGATAGCTGATCCTCACCTTGGAATATCATTAACTTCGTAGTCTCTAAGTAACACTTCCAAGAAAACTTCTGTGGGATTATGTAAAGATAAAGAACTGGCATCCCTGATTGCCACGGAATGCTTGTGTGTTTGGCAGAAATCAGTCTGAGCCTTGCTTTCATTGCTATGGGTCCCCTGACAGAGAAGTAGCAGCGGAGGAGTCCTAATTATTGCAGGTCACCACTATTCACCAAAAAAACCTGGTAATTGTGAAGACCAGTATTTGCTTAGGTCCAACAGGGATTTATAAATGCCTTTGTTATCCCCATTTTATAGATGAGAAATCTAAGGCTTAGAGAAATAAGTAATTTATGAATGTGATAAAGACAGAGACAGAACTGGAATGGAAATCTGAGTATTATTCTAATATCCCTTTCCATGCACTTAAAGCAGGTTTAAAAGAAAAGAAGATATCAAAATGTATTATTTTAACCATGGGAGACAAAATAAACCGCCTAAGCAAACATTGTGCATTAAGAAAACATAAAATAGAAATTACTTACCCTCTGTGGGATTATGAGCAACTGTTTTCTTCCTACTTTGCTGTATTATTCAAAATTTCTCCATCTAGCATGTATACATTTATAAAGAAAAAAACTCCAAAATGTTATTTGATTTCTTTTTTAAACATTTCTGGCTGAAGCAAACTGTTCTCTGAATGTTCCTCAAAATAGGATATGTAGAGATAAATATACCTTCATAGGCCAAACAAAATTCATCATGTGTCATATCCCTCAAGTACATTTATGCTGTTGATTCAGGCGTTTTGACATACAAAGAATCTCAGCCAATGCATTATTTTCCTATTATGCATATTTTAAAATTTTCTATAATCTATTTTGTAACAACAGAATATTGGTTTTATTGACTGAAATACAGTGTTACCATTATTTCAAAGTCACATCAGAAGAAACGTTGAAAAGGAATAGAAATATATCAAACTTTTATGTTCTACTTTAACTTGCCCTTTGCATAGTTTATGTGAATATAATAATAAAATGCATTGCAAGCCTTGCTAAGTATATCCCGGATGAAAGAGGAGGTTATATTTATGTTTCCTTGTTAGTAATGGGAGAGCTCTAGTATGCTTTACTTGTATACTGTCTGAGTTTTTTAAGCTGATGAATTGGAATACGATAAATACCTGTATGGCTGACACTATGGATGAACATTTTTAGTATAGTGATACTCTTTTTCCAAAATTGTTTTCATTAGAGCAATTGTTCATTGAGTTTTGTATTAAGTCACTTTTCAAAGTGTAAGATATTTTAGAATGTTGGTTTTTGGTGGTGCTAAGAAAAAAGTAAGCCAATTTAATAGAAGGATTTTGTTTGTAAAGTAAGAGGTGGCAGGATCACAAACTCTTTGCCTCTCTGATTCTTCTATCTACACTTACATATGTGTATAATTTTTATGTTTAAGTAATATTTTGATCATTTTATTTATTTCAATAAGTATAATGCCTAAATTTTGAGACATATTCTGATCTTGGTAACAAAAAAGCAAAACTAACAATGTTATCATGCCAATTGCTAGAATTGCATTGTACTATTCAGGCAATGTCATCTGGATTATTTGTATTTCTTCAATACAAAAGTAAAACAATACCTTGCTATGTTGTTGACCTAACATATTAACAAATGTATGAAGACTTGTGTGTGTGTGGTGGGGTGTAGGGGGCACTGGACCAGCTCATTTAAAGCTGACAGAGAAATTGATAAAATTTCTTTGAGCACTGTCAAGCAAAGAGACTATCCTCAGTGGCGTTCCTAGTGACTGACGAAGAGGGGAGGTCTGGCTAAGATGGAGCACTGACCTCCACCAGAGGTTAGATTCCAGAGATTTTTTTAAGCCACCTGTTCTAGAACATAGAGATTCAAGACAGGGTGTAAGTTTATGGTGTAAGTTTTTATATTATATTGAAAGACAGGGTGTAAGTTTATGGTGTAAGTTTTTATATTATATTGAAAGTTGGCCAATTTTTGCTTAAATAATTATAGAAAAAAGTCACTTGGGCTGGGCGCGGTGGCTCACGCCTGTAATCCCAGTACTTTGGGAGGCTGAGGCAGGCAGATCAGGAGGTCAGGAGATGGAGACCATCCTGGCTAACACGATGAAACCCTGTCTCTACTAAAAATACAAAAATTAGCCGGGCGTGGTGGCGGGAGCCTGTAGTCCCAGCTACTCCGGAGGCTGAGGAAGAAGAATGGTGTGAACTCGGGAGGCAGAGCTTGCAGTGAGCGGAGATTGCGCCACTGCCCTCCAGCCTGGGCCACAGAGTGAGACCCCGTCTCAAAAAAAAAAAGAAAGAAAGTAAAAGAAAAGAAAAGAAAAGAAAAGAAAAGAAAAAAAAGTCACGATCTTTTTTTAATTTTAATTTTAATTTTGTGGGTATGTGGTAAGTGTAACTATTTATGAGGCACATGAGATATTTTGATACAGTCATGCAGTGCATAATGATCACGTCATGTAAAATGTGGGTATCCATCCCCTTAAGCATTTATCTTTTGTGCTGCAAACAATCCAATTATACTCTTAGTGATTTCAAAATGTACAATTAAATTATTGGCTATAGTCACCCTGTCGTGCTATCAAACACTAAGTCTTATTCATTCTTTCAATTATATTTTGTACCCATTGACCATTCCCACCCCACCCCCAATCCCCCGCTACCCTTCCTAGCCTCTGGTAACCACCCTTTCACTATCTATCTTCAAGAGTTCAATTGTTTTGATTTTTAGAGACCACTAATAAGTGAAAACATGTAATATTTGTCTTTCTGTGCCCAGCTATTTCACTTAGCATAAGGGCCTCCAGTTCCATCCAAGTTATTGCAAATGACGAGATCTCATTCTTTTTATGGCTGAATAGTACTCCATTGTGTATAAGTGCCAGTTTTTTTTGTTTGTTTGTTTTAATCCACTCGTGTTGATGAACACCTTAGTCTGTTTCCAAATCTTCACTATTGAGAATAGTGCTGCAACAAATGTGGGAGTGCAGATCTCTTCAATATACTGATTTCCTTTCTTTTGGGAATATACCCAGCAGTGGGATTGCTGGATCATATGGTAGCTCTATTTTTAGGTTTTTGAGGAGGCTTCAAACGGTTCTCCATAGTGGTTGTACTAATTTACATTGCTACCAAGAGTGTACAGGGTTCCCTTTTCTCCACATCCTCACCAGCATTATTGCCTGTCTTTTGGATAAAAGCCATTTTAACTGGGGTGAGATGATATCTCATTGTAGTTTTGATTTGTATTTATCTGATGATCAGTGATGTCGAGCACCTTTTCATTTGCTTATTTCCTATTTGTATGTCTTCTGAGAATGTTTGTTCAGACCTTTTGCCCATTTTAAAATCAGATTATTAGATTTTTTTCCTATACAGTTGTTTGAGCTCCTTACATATTCTAGTTATTATTCCTCTGTCAGATGGTAGTTGACAAATATTTTTTTCCCATCTGTGGATTGTCTCTTCACTTTGTTGATTATTTCCTTTAATTAGAAGCTTTTTAACCTGCTGCGATCCCATTTGTCCATTTTTGCTTGGGTTGCCTGGGCTTGTGGGATATTACTCAAGAAATCTTTTTCCCAGATCAATGTCCTGGAGAATTTCCCCAATGTTTTCTTGTAGTAGTTTCATAGCATGAGTCTTAGATTTAAGTCATTCATTTTAATATAATTTTTGTATATGGTGAGAGATAGAGGTCTAGTTTTATTGTTCTGTATATAAATATCCAATGTTCCCAGCACCATTTACTGAAGAGATTGTCTTTTCCCCAGTGTATATTCTTGGCACTTTTCTTGAAAATGAGTTCACTGTAATATGTAGATTTGCTTCTGGGTTATCTATTTTGTTGTACTGGTCTATGTGTTTGTCTTTATACCAGGACCATGCTGTTTTGGTTACTATAGCTCTGTAGTACAATTTGAAGTCAGGTAATGTGAATTCTTCAGTTTTGTTCTTTTGACCTAAGATAGCTTTTAGGATTCTTTTTTTCTATTCCTGTGAAAATGCCATTGGTATTTTGACAGAGATTGCATTGAGTCTGTTGTCCCGACCTGCAGGACAGTCGAACGGGCCCTGGAAGGGGAGTGGGAATGGAGGAGACAAGAAAACACAAGAAATGGAGACAAGACAAATAGCCTGATCAAGTCTCGTTTATTGAGTGTAGGGTCATGCCTTATATAGGCTGGCAGGGGAAGAGGTTGGGCCAGGGCGGTGACGGGGGGCCGGGTCTTCTCAAATTACAATCGTGCATGCGCCCTGGGTTTGTACTTTTTCCCGGCGCGGGATTGCGTCTGCGGGAAGGGCTTTGGGCACGCGCAGGAAGGGCTTTGGGCGCGCGCGGGAAGGGTTTGTAAATAAAGAACCCGGGAATGTGCCCTCTTGTCTCCGCTTTGCGGAGATCAAGCAACAGAGGTCGGCTAATTCCGGGCCTCATGGCTCCGGACAGGTCCCCCTTTTTTATATATAATTATGGCTAGAAGATTGTCCCTCGGGAACTGCGCCTGTCTTAGGTTGGAGTAATGCATCTCATCACTGGTACCCGTCATGGGATTAGGCAGTAGCTTATGACGGCCCTCCTGTCTTAGGTTAGTGAGAGATGATACTCTCTTACCCGTCATTGGCTGTCCAGTTCAGCGCATAGGGAAGGTGGTCATAATGGGTGTGAGTATGAACCACCGCGATCTTCTTGTTCTAGGCGATGATAATGGACCTGTATAGGCTTCGCTTGGATAGCCTCGACTTGTTGCTTAATGAATGTCATGAGCTTATTGAAAACCAAAGGTCCTACAGAGAGTAAGAGCAATAGGCAAAGCAGGGGGCCCAGGAATGGCATAAGATAGGGAAGGAGTCCATGGAACCCAGTCCAAAACGGGTTATCGGTTATTTCTTTTCGTCGTTTTTCTAGGTCTTCTTGTAGACGCCTGATTTTGTCCCTGACGATCCCGGATTTGTTGGCATAGAAACAGCACTTCTCCTGTAAAGCCAAGCAGATGCCTCCCTGTTCTGCAGTTAGTAAATCTAGGCCTCTTCTATTTTGGAGCACTACTTCTGCCAGAGAATCTACCTGATCTTGTAAATCTTGTATAGTACTCGAAATGGCCTGCATATCTGAGATCAGTTGGCGAGACAATTTGGTGTATTGAGTAACAGAAACCCCTAGGCCTGTAGCCCCAGTTGCTACGGCAGTAGTTATGCCTAATCCTGCAAGTAAGGGGATAAATTGTATTGCCCTTTTGTTTCTTCCTAAAAAGTGATCTATAGCTGGGATAGGTACAGGTTCATCTCCAGGGATAATGTCTATGTCAGGTAAAAGTGTGGCTAAGACACAGCGTCCTGTCCAGTTAGTAGGTAAATAGGTATAAGCCCTATTATTGCCACATATAAAAACCGAGCTGTTTGGGGCACACAGCGATTGGAAAATATTTACTATGGTGGAACAATTATTGAATTGATTGAATCCTACATCGAGGTCGTAAGTGTTATTAAGGGGAGGGGAGTAGATGCAAGAGGAACTAGGAAATTCTAAAGGCTGTACTTTAAGGGGAGGAATTATGGTGCAAGGGGTATTGGATGTATAATTTAAGTTATTACTGGGTATGGCAAGAGGAACGGGATCTCCTGATTGCAGACACAGCCAGCAGTCATCAGCCAGACTAGAGTTGGAATTGTTAAGCAGGTTATGAGTAGCCGTGAGGAGGGCAAAGGTCTGGGCATCAATTTTCTCTTTCCCTCGGGCTTTGGGCAAGGCCAAGGGGTGGTAGTGAATTTCCGGGTACAGGGACCTTTGCAACTCTTCAAGTTTTTTGTATACCCTAATTTCTCGGACCTTGTCTTGTGGTCCTCCTCCGTCAGAGGTATGAAGAGGGGGGTGAATATTCCAGCAGACAGGCTGTCCTACAGTTCCAGTACAGCCAGCTGATATAAGGTTATTGGTACTTCCTACAACTGTAGGGACACTATTGGCCCCTATAGTAGGGGTTCTAGATCTTGTTAGGATAGCAGTATAGTATGTTTTACCGCCAGAGGTACATTCTAAATAAGTAGTGTAGCAGGAACTATGCATAGCAGTCTCAAATGTGTCACAAGGGCAGGTTGTGGTATCCCCTCCACTAAATATTCTTGGGGTTGACACACACCTCCACTTAAGAGAGTCACTAGACAGGTATGCTGTGTAAGCGGAGCAGGACACAGCTGAGATGTACGTATTTGGAAGGGAGGTCACATATCCCCCCAAACAATCACAGGGCTTACCGTATCGTTGTCGTATATATTTACGGGCCTCATGGGGATTACCAAAGCCGGCATATACCTGGAGTGCTTGGCAAATCAGCACCATGGTCCAGAGGGGCTTGTAGTTGAAGTTCATCTCTGCAATAGAGGAAAAGAGTACTCTCAGGGAGAAAATTACTCCCTGGATTGGTTATTGTTAGGTACCTGTCTTACCAGTCGCTCTGGTAGCCATCTGGCTGCATCATGAGTTTGAGAAAAAACACAAACTGAGCCTCTTCCCCAGATTAACACTGGGTCTGGACCATGCCATGTGTTGTCTAAGGGGTCTTTCCATTTAACCGTGGCAAATTGTTTTTTGGACTCGGAATGCCAAAATCGATCGGCTGCTGATCTGTTCAGGTTGTCCAAATTTAAAAAATTTAAAATAAAAAGTGTGTGATTAAGGATATTTCTAGGGGTGCCCTTAGTAGGGTACCATTCTCCCTTTTTTATTTTGTCAATGGTGGTTTTTAAGGATAGGTGTGCTCTTTCAACTATTCCTTGTCCTTGAGGGTTATAGGGAATTCCAGTAATGTGTTTTATTTGTAATTTAAGACAAAAGTCTTGAAAGGCTTTGGATGTATAACCAGGACCATTGTCTGTTTTTAGTTGTTTAGGCTTTCCAACTATGGAAAAACAGTGTAGTAAATGAGCTATGACATGTTTGGTAGCTTCGCCTGTTTGTAGGGTGGCCAGTATAAATCCACTAAATGTATCTATACATACATGGATGTATTTTAAGTTACCGAATTCTGAATAATGAGTGACATCCATTTGCCAAATCATGTTGGGAACTAGTCCTCTTGGGTTAATTCCTAAGTGAGGGACTGGCAGGTATGTTATACAGGTCTGACATTGTTTAACTATTTGTCTTGCTTGTTCTCTAGTTATTTTAAACATCAGTCTCAAAGTTTGAGCATTAAGATGGTGTAAGGCATGAATAGCCTGTGCTTGGGCTAGGTTTGTATTTGTAGCTATGGCTACCGTCTTGGTTGCCATATCAGCCAGTTGATTGCCCTGGGATAGAGGTCCTGGTAATCCTGAATGAGCTCTAATATGTCCAAGAAAGAAAGGTGTTGATCTGTCATGTATTAATTGTTGGCATTGTAAAAATAACTTGGCTGTGTCTGAGACATGTTTGATTTGTGCTACGGTCTCAAGTAAAGGTATTGAGTGAGCTAAATATGCACTGTCAGTATAAATATTAAGGGCCTGATTAGGGAAGGCTGACAGTACTGCGATTAGGGCCTGCAATTCTACTAGCTGAGCTGAAGTATGGCTGGTTTTGAATTTAACAGTGGTGTCTGCAAAGGTGTATGCAGCAGTTCCTGTGGATGACCCATCAGTGAATACTAATAAGGCATTGTCTAAAGGTGTTTTACTGGTAACATGAGGGAAGACAAAAGCATGCAGCTTACAAAATTGAATAAGCCTGTTTGGTGGATAATGGTTATCTAAGTTGCCAGCATAAGAGGCGCAAGCAATCGGCCACGTTTCAGTATTTTGCATCAACCAATGGATTTGTGGCTTAGAATAAGGTTGTATGATCATAGAGGGTTCAATTCCAAAATATTTTTTGCTATTGTCTCTCCCTAGAATAATTAAATCTGCTATGGCATCATAATAGGGGAGTAATACCTTTTTGGGAGATGAAGGCAAGTGGACCCACATAATAGGGTTATTTTGCCAGAATAAACCAGTAGGTGTTAGTGTTGTGTTAAATATTAAAAGGGTTAATGGCTGTGAATAGTCTATGTTAGTAACAAATTGCTCAGCAATGGCCGCCTCTACTTTATTAAGTGATAAAAGAGCTTCTTTTGATAACGACCTAAGGGACTTAGGGCTGGGGTCACCTCTCAGGGTGTCGAATAAGGGTTTTAAGTCTCCTGTGGTGAGTTTTAAGTAGGGCCGAAGCCAATTTATGTCTCCAAGGAGCTTTTGGAAATCATTGAGGGTTTGTAACTTATCTTTACGGATAACGGCCTTTTGATTTGTAATTTTAGGTCCATTTATTTGAAAACCTAAATATGTATAAGGGTCTTGTAGTTGTATTTTTTCTGGAGCTATTTGTAAACCCGCCGTGGTTAGTTCTTGCTTGAGTTGAGCAAAACACTGTAAAACTTGTTCTCCCATTTTTCCTGCTATAAGAATGTCATCCATATAGTGTATAATATACATTTGTTTCCATGTCTCTCTAACTGAGTGTATGGCCGTAGCCACATATTTTTGACACAAGGTGGGACTGTTGGCCATACCTTGAGGTAACACTTTCCATTGGTATCGTTTCATTGGTTCTTTGAAATTTACAGATGGTAAGCTAAAGGCGAATCGTTTTTGGTCAGTAGGATGAAGGGGAATTGTAAAAAAGCAATCTTTAAGGTCTATGATAATTTTAAAATATCCTTGAGGGATTGCTACCGGAGAGGGTAGCCCTGGCTGTAAGGCGCCCATAAGGACCATAGTAGCATTTACTGCTCTTAGATCTTGTAAGAGTCTCCAATTTCCAGATTTCTTTTTTATGACGAATATGGGGGTGTTCCAAGGAGAGTTGCTTTCTGTAATGTGTCCTGCCTCTAATTGTTCCTGCACTAACTGTTGGGCAGCGGCAAGCTTCTCATTGGTTAGTGGCCATTGATCAACCCAAACGGGTTCATCTGATTTCCAAGTGATTGGATCAGCAAATTTTTGGGGTGCAGGCATGTCAATGGCCACGGTTAAAAATTTCCAAGCCCCATTTTATCCAATTTTCCTATGGCTGGGATTGGCTGTAAAATGCCATCTTCTCTTTTTCCTAACCCTTTTCCAGGGTGGTAGCCCTGAGCCAACATTTGTGCAGTGACTATATCATTTGGGCTACCCATCATGACCCTCATTTGGGAGAGAAGATCTCTACCCCAAAGGTTAACAGGCAAATCAGGGATAACAAATGGCTTAATGAGACCGGAATTACTTTCTTGATCTCTCCAGGTGAGATATTTGGAACTTTGTCTAGGGTTATTACTTTGCCCGATTCCTCGTAAATTTGTTAAGGTCTCTGAAGTGGGCCAACTGGAGGGCCAATCTTGTTGTTTAATAATTGTTACATCGGCCCCTGTGTCTATCAGTCCTGTAAATAACTTTCCGTCTAGCCACAAGGTGAGAGAGGGTTTTTGATTAGTAATGGGCTGTACCCAGTAGATGTCTGAGGATCCGAATCCTCCCTTTCCCCTTAGGGGCGATTGGACTTTATTAGCTGTTTTTAGCAATGGTAACAGGAGTAACTGCGCTATTCTATCCCCTTGAGGAATGATAATGATGTTGTCAATAGCCTTGGCCATGATTTTGATTTCTCCTATATAATCACTATCCACTATTCCTGGAAAGACCTGTAGGCCTTTCATGGTGACGCTGCTTCTTCCCAGGATTAATCCAAACATGTTTGAGGGTAGGGGCCCATATATACCCGTACTTAGGGCCTGAGGTCCCATTTCAGGGGTTAATACTGTGTGGGAGGTGGAACAGAGGTCCAATCCTGCGCTTCCTGGGGTTGCTCTACTAAGCTGTGAAACGGATTGTTGTTGGTTGGTACAAAACTGACCGCCCCATAAGCTTGTTTCGGGGCCTGGGGCCGGCCCCTCAATCCGTTTCCCTGTTGAGGTGTTAGGGGATTTCCTTGATTGTCAATTTTAGATTTACATTCATTGGACCAATGTTTTCCTCTTTTACACCTAGGGCAGAGGCCTGGAGCTTTTGCCTCTAAGGTCTTAGCTAGCTCTCCCTTACAATCCCTAGCGAAGTGTCCCAATTTTCCACACTTGAAGCACCCCTTGCTATTCTTATTTTTACTAGCGAGGAAGTCTTTTACGGTTTGTCCACTAAAGGCAGCAGCCATAGCCAAACCCTGTTGATATGAGGGCCCTATGTCTGAACAGAGGCGGATGTAACCTGTTAAGTCTGTTTTCTTTCTATAAGGTCTGATTGCTGCCTGACAAGCCGGGTTAGCGTTTTCGTAAGCTAGCTGTTTTACATAATCCACCCCTGCCTCGGCATTTCCAAATATTCTGCTGGCTGTGGTTAAAAGTCTATGTACAAAGTCTGCAAAAGGCTCATCAGGTCCTTGTTTGACCCCCGTGAGCGAGGCTCCTGGATCCCCCTTAACAGGAAGTTTTCTCCAGGCTTTGGTAGCCGCTGCTTGGATTTGAGAAAACAGTCCAGGATCATACTGCATCTGAGCATCGGTTTCTGTGTAATTACCCGAGCCAGTTAGCATATCAAAATCCCAACCATTTCCGGCTTGTTGGTTTCTCTTGGCCGTATCTCTACAATTTTCATAAAATTCTGACTTCCAAATCAGATGGTCGCCTCCGGAAAGAACTGCTCTAACTAAGGTATTCCAATCTATGGGAGTGAGCCAATTTTCGGCCACAGATTCGACTATGGCCAGGGTGTACGGGGCAGTAGCTCCGTATTGCGAGACAGCAGTTTTTAGTTCTTTTATTACAGTAAATTCAAACCCATTGTGGTGTCTCCAGGCTCGACCCTGCGTATCTGTAGTTTCCGTTACTGGAAAAACATCTCGAGGAGAGGAATCCTCCCTATCCCTACTACCAAGCGACCTTCCTTTTGGGACATGCTGTCCGGGTCTCTGAGGGTGAGAGGGTTTCTCTATTCCTTTAGGGTATTGAACGCTCTCACTTCCTGTCCTTAATTTCTGCAATCTAGTGATTAAAGACTGATGTAGTTCTTCGAGCTTTATTTGCTCTTCAAGCTGTGCAATTTTTTCTCTAAGCTCCTCTTTTGGGTCTATTACTGCCATAACTGCGGGGGCAGAAGCCTTATTATAGGGAGGGGGATAAGTAAGAGTTTGTGGCCAGTCAGAATTATAATATTTTGCTGCCCCTTCCTCTAAATTATCCCAGTTTACTTCTGAACAGTTAAGGTTATTTTTACTTTTGCTTTCATTAGTTGTAGGTAAAACTGGGTATTTTTTGAACTTTTCCTTATTTGATGTTTCTATATTTGTCATTGAGGGGACCCCAGCCTCTTCCTCGTCACTTTGTAGCGATATAAGGTCTATTTCTTTATTAGGTATGGGTTTTTCGAGGTCGGTTTGGGAGCTGCCTCTTAATATTTCCTCAGTCTGAGTAACCACTGCCATTACCTCAGGATCTTTTTCTTTTTCCTTTTTATCTATTATATCTCTGATTAGATTCCAATAAGAAAAAGCTGTCACCGGAACCTTTTCTGGTCCAAAAGTACTATAGTAATCTTGAAAACAGTCTCCCACTCTACGCCACCTCTTTACGTCAATGGTCCCCTCTTGTGGAAACCAAGGGCAGGTTTCTTTTACAAAATCAAAAAACTTAAACAAATCATTACTTTTAACCTTTACTCCTCGTGTTTTTAAAGCCTCTTTTAATTGCCCTACATAAATTTGATGCTGGCTTAATTCTTGTCCCATAATCAGACACTATTACTCACCTCTGGTTCCAACGCGGCAGGCTCCCGCGACGTCCGGAGGAATTTCTTTCCACTTTCACTTTCGGCCGACTTTAGTGCCTTCTTCCTCACTTTTTCCCCCGTGTCCAGGTCCCTGTTCGGGCGCCAGGTGTCCCGACCTGCAGGACAGTCGAACGGGCCCTGGAAGGGGGAGTGGGAATGGAGGAGACAAGAAAACACAAGAAATGGAGACAAGACAAACAGCCTGATCAAGTCTCGTTTATTGAGTGTAGGGTCATGCCTTATATAGGCTGGCAGGGGAAGAGGTTGGGCCAGGGCGGTGACGGGGGCCGGGTTTTCTCAAATTACAATCGTGCATGCGCCGTGGGTTTGTACTTTTCCCGGGCGCGGGATCGCGCCTGCGCCCTGGGCTGCATATCTTCCTGGGCGGGAAAATGTTTGCGCGCGTGGGGGAAAGGTTGGCGCGCGCCGGAACAGTTTTGGCGCGCGTGGGAGAAACTTAGGCGCGCGCGGGAAAAGCTTTGGGCGCGTGCGGGAAGGGCTTTGGGCGCGCGCGGGAAGGGTTTGTAAATAAAGAACCCGAGAATGTGCCCTCTTGTCTCCGCTTTGCGGAGATCAAGCAACAGAGGTCAGCTAATTCCGGGCCTCATGGCTCCGGACAGTCTGTAGTGTGCTTTGGGTAGTGTGGACATTTTAACAATATTGATTCTTTCAATCCTTGACTCTGAAATATCTTTACATTTTCAGTGTCCTCCTCAATTCCTTTCATCAGTGTTTTACAGTTTTCATTACAGACATCTTCCACTTCTTTGGTTAAGTTAATTCCTAGGTATTTCATTTTATGTGTGGCTATTGTAAATAGGATTTTTCTGATTTCATTTTCAGATTGTTCACTGTTGGCATATATAAATTCTATGACTTTTTGTATGCTGATTTTGTATCCTGTAACTAATGAATTTAACAGTTCTAATAGGTTTTGTGGAGTCCTTAGGTTTTTCCAAATACAATATTATATCATCTGCAAACAAGGATAATTTGCTTCTTTCTTCTTAATTTGAATTCCCTTTATTTCTTTCTCTTGTCTGATTGCTCTAACTAGGACTTTCAGTACTATGTTGAATGACAGTAGTGAAAGTGGGCATCCTTGTCATGTTCCAGATATTAGAGGTAAGGCTTTCAGTTTTTCCCCATTTGGTATGATACTAGCTGTGGGTCTGTAGTACACAGCTTTTTAAATGTTGAGGTATGTTCCTTCAATATTCAATTTTTTGAGTTTCTTTCTTTATCATGAAGGGATGTTGAATTTTATCAAATGTTATTTCAGCATCAGTTAAAACGATTTTTGTTCTTCATTCTACTGATATGATGTATTGCGTTGATTGATTTGCTTACGTTGAACCATCCTTGCATCCCAGGGATAAATCCCACTTGGTGAATGATCATTTTATTATGTTGTTGAATTTGGTTTGCTATTATTTTTTGAGGATGTTTGTGTCAATATTCATTAGAGATATTGGCTTGTAGTTGTGTTTTTGTTTTGTTTTGTTTTGTTTTGTTTTGTTTTGTTTTGTGTTTTATGTGTCTTGGTCTCATTTTGTATTAGGGAAATACTGGCTTCATAGAATGAGTTTGGAACTCTATTTTTTGAAATAGTTTAAGTGGGATTGGTATTGTTTCCACTTTAAATATTTGGTAGAATTCAGCAGTGAAGGCATTGGGTCCCAGGCTTTTATTTACTGGGAGATTTTTTATTAGGGCTTCTATCTCACTACTTGTTATTGGTCTGTTCAGGTTTTGAATTTAAACTTTGGTAGATTGTACATGTCTAGGAATTTGTCCATCCTATCTAGATTTTCCAATTTATTGTTATATAGTTGCTCATGGTGGCCAATAATGATCCTTTGAGTTTATGTGCTGTCAGTTATAATGTCCCTTTTCATCTATAAATTTATTTCTTTGGGCCTTCTCTCTTTTTTTCTTAGTCTGGCTAAAGGTTTGTCAATTTTGTTTAGTTTTTTAAAAAGCAAATTTTTATTTCATTGACTGTATTATCTTCTTCATTTCAATTTCATTTATTTCTGCTCTAATCTTTATTGTTCATTTTCTTCTACTGATTTTGGATTTGGTTTGCTGTTGCTTTTCTAATTTTTTAAGAGGCATCATTAGGTTGTTTACTTAAAATCTTTCTTCTTTTTTGTTGTAGGCACTTATAGCTATAAACTCTCCTCTTAGTACTGCTTTTGCTGTATCCCATAAGTTTTGGTATGTTGTGTTTCTTCTATCATTTGATTTAAGAAATTTTTCAATCTCCTTCTCAATTTCTTTATTTACCCACTTGTCATTCAGGAGCATATTGTTTAACTTCCATGTATTTGTATAATTTCCATAATTCTTCTTGTTATTGATTTCTAGTTTTAGTCCATTGTGGTTAGAAAAGATGCTTGGTGTTATTTCATTTTTTTCAAATGTTTTAAGATTTGTTTTGTAACCTAACATATAATCTATCCTTGAGAATGATCCATATGCTGAGGAAGAGAATGCATATTCTGCAGCCATTGGATGAAATGTTCTGCTAATATCCATTAGGTTCATTTGGCCTATAGTGCAGATTAAGTCCAATGTTTCTTTGATTTTTTCTGTCTGAAAGATCTGTCCAATGCTGGAAGTAGGGTGTTGAAGTCTCCAGTTATTATTGTATCAAGGTTTATCTATCTCTTTAGCTCTAATAAATATTATTATATTTCTGGGTGATCCAGTGTTGGGTGTGTATATATTAACAGTGGTCACATCCTCTTGCTGAATTGACACCATTATCATTATATAGTGACCTTCTTTGTCTCTTCCTATAGTTTTTGTCTTGAAATCTATTTTGTTTGATATAAGTATAGCTACTCCTGCCCTTTTTTGGTTTTCTTTGGTGTGGAATATCTTTTTTCATTCCTTTATTTTCAGTCTATGTGTGTTTTTGTAGGTGAAGTGAATTTCTTCTGGGCAACAGATCATTGAGTCTTATTATTGTATACATTCTGCCACTCTACATCCTTTGGTTGGAGAGTTTAGTTCATTTACATTCAATATGATTGATAAATAGGGACTTATTCCAGCATTTTGTTATTTTGTTTTCTAGTTGTTTTGTGATCATCTCTTCCTTCTTCTTTCCTTCCTGTCTCCCTTCTAGTGAAGGTTATTTTCTCTGTTGATACGATTTTATTTCTTGCTTTTTATTTTGTGTGGTGTGTATCTATTGTTTATTTTTTGGCTTCAAGGTCTGCTAAAACTACTCCCTGGCTAGGACCTATGTTTAGTCAAGGCCATGGGGCTCTACAATCAGCAGATGGCAAAGCCAGTCAGGCCCCTGTTTCTTTTTTTCCTGGGTGGGAAGTTCCTCCAGGTCCCAGGTGAGTCCAGAGAGTTCACCCAAGAGCCAATGACTGGGGTCAAAATCCTTACAAGTCTGCCTGATATTCTATTGTACTGCAGCTGAGCTGGCACTCAAATTACAAGATGCTGTCCTCCCCACTCTTTCTTCTCCTTTCCAAAGGCAGAGGAGCCTCACCTCATGGCACCACCACTACAATACCATAGGGAGTACTGATGACTACTGGTGATGTTCCCTTAAGGCTTAAGGGTTCTTCAGTAAGCTTGTGGTGAATTTTGCCTGGCCTAGCACTCACCCTTCAGGACACTGGGCTCCTATCTGGCCCAGGGCAGGTCCAGAAAGCCTGTCTAAGAGCCAAATCATCTAATTTGGGACCCCAGGTGCCTGCTTGATACTCTACTCCACTGTGGACCAGATGATACCCGCAGTCAACAAGTCTCAGAGGCTCACCCAAGGCCCTCAACATAATATCTGGTTATCGCTGCTGGCTATTCAGGACCCAAGGACTCTTCAGTTAGCAGGTGAATGCTGCCAGGACTGGGCTATTTCCTTAAAGGCAGGAGGTTCCCTTCTGGCCCAGGGTATGTCTAGAAATGTCATCTGGGAGCCAGGGCATGGAAAGGGGACCCCACAACTCGGACCAATGTCCTATCCTGCTGCAACTGAACTGGTATCCAAGATGCAAAACGAACTGTTCCCTGTTCTGCTGTCTCCTCTCCTCAAGTGGAGGGAAGTGGTCCCTTTTGGAGCCATGAGCAGTGTAGCCTGGGGTTGACGGAGGGGAGAGGCCAGCACTCCTTTAGTTGCCCTGGCTGGTACCTTAGTAGGTCATGTGTTCCCTGCCCACTGGCTATGGGCCACGTTCAGCACTAGGACTCACCTAGGAGTTGTAGTCCTTGTGGCATAGACTGCCTTTCAAGTTTATTTATGGTCCCAGTGTACTTCAGTCTGCAGTAACAAGGCTTGTGAGAACCCAGGTTTGGACCTCTAGGATCACTGATTTCCCTCTGGCTAGGGCTAGTTTAAATATTCCTTCCATGGGCAGGCATCAGCTGAGTTTGGTCCAATTTTGTTTTCTGCTATAACAAGGCATCACTGAGTTCAGTGTCTCACCATTGCTGTGCTCTCCCCTTCTCCAGCATACAGGAATGCTCTCCAGATACCACTGTTGCTGGGGGGTGTGGCAGGGATTGTGTTGGTGATCTGAGACTGTTTTTTCTACCTCTTCAGTGCCTCTTTCAGCAATATGAAGTTAAAACCAGGTACTGTGAGTGCTCACCTGCATTTTGGTTATTACGAAGGTGTTTTCTTCTGTATAGATAGCTGTTAAATTAGTGTTCTTGTTGGCAGGGGGTGATCAGTGGAGCCATCTATTTGCCATCTTGCTCCTCCCCTCCTTGCTTTGATCTTTTAGATATAAATTTATCTCATTAGTTTTCACACCAATAATAACAATGTACTTTGTTTTCGGTTTTATTAAAGTTCGAAGAAATTTCAAATTACACATAATCTGCGTCTTGAGCTTTCTTTTAGTAAAATTAATAACAACATTTTTAAAATGTTTATGTTTCTTTAGTTTGCTTTCAAATTAGTTTTACGTGTGTGTATTGCATTATTTGTTTTAAACGAAGATAAATCTTCTGTTTCCCAAGCATTTCTTAAAGTGTATTGTGTCATAATTAGTAGTTGCATTTTTTCTGAATATGTTTTAAATCTTTGAGGGGAGAAAGTATTTACAAATTTTCTAACCTTTATAATGCTAATGATAGAGTCCTGTACATAGCTGAACTTTAATCTTATTAAATTGAATTGAATTTACACATTAAAAAGGAAGAAATCAGGAGTAAGAAGAAAGACAGAGAGAGAGGATGGAGAGAGACACAGAAAAGAAACTGAGGTATTTAACAGGGAAGGAAATGCCCTTTTAGAAAAGATCAGAGGACCTGGATCATTTTGCTTATTCAATAAATTTCCATGTCATAGGATTCACCTGTAAAAACAAGAAGAAGAAGAAGGAAAAGGAGAAGGAAGAAGGAAGAAGGAAGAAGGAAAAGGAAGCAAGGAGCAGGGAGCAGGGAGCAGGAAGAAGAAGAAGAAGAAGAAGAGGAAGAGGAAGAGGAAGAAGAAGAAGAAGAAGAAGAAGAAGAAGAAGAAGAAGAAGAAGAAGAAGAAGAAGAAGAAGAAGCAGAAGCAGCAGAAGCAGAAGGAGGAGGAGGAGGAGGAGGGGGAGGAGGAGGAGGAGAAGGAGGAGGAAGAGGAGGAGAAGACGATAGGCTTCTAGTGTAGGCAAAACTAACTTGGGACAATAAAAAATTTCTTGACCAAAAAAGTTGTTATATGAAAGCACAAAACAAGTAAAATTTCATTGTTCTCTGTCCTTTTGACATTCATTGTTCAAATGATTTAGCCAGATGCAAGTATTTAACCATACTTCAAATGTAGGGAGAAGAAAGAACAAAGGAGGATTTAGAGGAGAAGGCAATCAAAATGGAGCTTGAAGAATATTTTGGATTTGGGCCCTCAAAGTAAAAAGGAAAGGAGAAGGAATAACAGAAACAAAGGGCACAGAACCCTAAGGGTTTAAATTGGGAGCAGCTCATACACAGGAGAGCCACAACTTAAAACCAGTCCTGGATTCAAACTTGAGTCTATCAGACCAATGTGAATTCTTTTTGGAACTCCGAACTTGGTGCTTAAATGCTCAAAATTTAGCCATAAGACATTTTTTCCTGCATCCTGTAGAATCAGGACATGAAAGGTAAATAAGGATTTCTTTGTATATAATTTCTGAAGAGATAGAGTAGAAAAGTTGAGCAGAAGACACTTCCATAGTCTTAATGACTTTAGTGACCATTTGGTTCTCCCCTCTCCCATTACAATGTGCCCATTAGAATCCTGAGAGCTTAGAAAACATGAACAAAATGAACAGTTAGTTAGTGCCAGAGATGAACCCCGACCCTGGCTGTCTGCCATGTAGTCCAGGAATCTTTCTTTAGGGAGTGGCAGAGCCCAGATTGTGGAAGGCAGACAGGGCTAGATTTAAACCCTGTTTCCATCTCTCATTACTATGTGAACTAAGTTGTAGCCAGAGATAAATTTAATTGCCTCATGGGTTTGTTTGGATGACAAAATACTATAGTATAGTGGTTAAGAACATGATAAATGTCTTAAACATTCTGTCTTGATACCCTCATACCTAATTGGAAGATAATAAGTACCTATTCACAGCCTTGTTGTAAGGATTAAATTGAATAAGCCCTTAAAAAACTGTTAATACATGGAAGTGTTTAGGGCAGTGACTGACACACATTACTGCTTCCTAGACACTTGTTAGTAGAACCATCATTAAGAATGGAGCAGGATCTATGGGTTTGAATCCTCCTTCTATCACATCTTATCTATGTGTCCTTGGCAAACTTCTCTGTGCCTCAGTTTCTTCATCTATAAAATGCAATTTAAAAATACCAGCTTAATAGGGTTATTGTGACAAAGAAAGAAAGAACCTAGGACATGTTTGATATATACTGTGCACTCTTTAACTCAGCTAGCTGTTTTTCATTATATGAGAACCACCAAAAGAGTGGTTCGTTGTTTATTTATTTATTTATTTATTTATTTATTTAGAGACACAGAGTCTCACTCTGTTGCCCAGGCTGGAGTGCAATGACATGGTCTCGGTTCACTGCAACCTCCACCTCCCAAGTTTAAGTGATTCTCCTGCCTCAGCCTCCCGAGTAGCTGGGATTGCAGGTGCCTGCCACCGCGCCCTAATGTTTCCATTTTTAGTAGAGAGAGGGTTTCACCATGTTGGCCAGGCTGATCTCGAACTCTTGACCTCGTGATCCACCCGCCTTGGCCTCCCAAAGTGCTTGGATTACAGGCGTGAGCCACCGTACCTGGCCCGTGGTTGTTATTTTATATGCAAGTGATATAATTTTACAGAATCTACACAAAACTATCGAATGACATGTTTAGAATGTTTTAATGTAAACATTGAGATGAACAAAGGAAGAAAAGTCATGCAAAAATCTGAGTGAGGAATGATGAAAATTCCAACTATGACTATGTTTAGAGAGATGGCATTTTTTGAAAACATTATACAGATATATTTCAATTCTAGTCAACAGTTATTGCTTACTCTGGAGAAATAAGATTGCTTCTCTTTGACCTAAAGCCCTTCTCTCATTAAAGCTGAAGCAATCTTAGCTTTAGGAAGAATATAGAAAATCCAAAGAATAAATAAGCAATTGCTTTTAGAGTATAAAGTAATTCTTGAATATAATTATATAATTTTATATAAGATTTAAGGAAAAGGGTAGATTTTAAAATTAAATATATTTTTTAAGATTAAAAATGCATGTATAAGTATTTATAGGTTTTACATTCACATGGTTCAAAATTCAAGATGTATAAAAGAATATCTGGTGAAAATTCTCCTTTCCTCTTCTGAACCTTATTCACCTACTTTTCTGCACAGACAACCAATGTTATTGGTTTTGGTTTAACGCTCCAGACATAGCTCAGAAATCGTACAAATCAGTCCATAAAGAGCCACTTCACTGTTTTTTTTATGCCTTCATAATATTCTGTTGTATGAATTCACTACAATTTTTATTTAATCTCATATTGATGGACATTTGGTTTATCCAATCTTTCACTATTACAAACAGTCCCGCAATGAATAACCTCAAAAAAAGGCCATTTTGTGAGAGTATGATTTTATTTGTAGTATAAATTCCTAAAGTTGGGCTTGTTGTTTAAGGCCATGTGTATTTAAAATTTGTTAAATATTGCCAAATTACCCTCCATGGGGTGGCAGTAATATACATTCCCAACTGGAAGTATATCAGAATTCTTCAACCCAGACTTTTTAGAGTCTGTTAAAATTCTGGAAAGGGGAGGGGTGAGAACAGTGGAATTATCACTATCACACAAACAGAGTATCAGATCTGGTGCTCACTACTGGCCATTTTCTGCCGAGATGATAAGTCTCCAGAGAGTTCCCAATTTGACATGGCTTTCTGCATTTCACATGGCATGGGGGCAGGGGCAGTGAGAGGTTCCCAGGCTGTGGGTTTCAGGGTAGCTTTGAAGGGTGGAAGAAGCACCTGAGAATTTCTGGGCCCACACAAGGCTTGGAAATGCTGAGAGGGGCAGTGGAAGAGAAGAAAACTGGGTTTAGGACCAGGAGGTCGCAGAAGGCAGAGACCTTGTAATCAGCAGGGGTAGCCAAATCAGATATTATCAGTAGTAAATTATACCCACAATACCAGATGTGACCTTACAGATAGCTGTGTAGAATGTCTTTTCCTGAGCCAAGCAAGGGAGAGAGAGAGAGGCTGTAGCAGGGTGAGACACCCTGGCCAGAGACCAACTAGGACTGACATTCTTCTCCTCCCTAATGTCAGAATAGTATATAAACTTGTATCACACCTGGGGGTAGAACAAGGACCCTGTGCTCTCTTACTTCACCATCTCCACTTGGATATGTTTCTTTCCCCCAATTTGTCCAATGCCTTTACCTTGGATCTCTTATTTTTCTGTTGCCTTAGGTAATTTACTCCTAGTTGCAAAGCACAACATCTTATGTAAACATAATGTAAACTAATGTAAACATAAAGAGACTCATAAAACATGGAGAAACTCAATTCCAGTTCCAGGGAACTGGTTTGGAATCAAAACGTCTTTTTAGTAAACTCTGAGAAATTATTTAAGGGTTTGGGACATTAGGAATGGGGCATTATTTCATTTTCATAAAACAAGTCTTTTAAAAGAAATCAAAAGAAAAAATCAAAAGAATAAATCAAAAGAAATAAAAAAAACCCCAACAATTTTTAAAAGACATTTTGATTCCCAGTCCTAGTTCCAGGGAACTAGGCTGAGATATAAAACCAGCAGCAATGCAGCCAGCAGAAAAGTCCAGTGGAAACCACAGTCACCATGGCTCAGTGGATTCCTGATGCTGGGCAAGGGAGGCTAGAAACTCTGCCACAGCTATTCCAGAAGAATCATACCTGCCCATCTGGAAATACTTGTCCTTGTGACTGCCAGCTGCCTTTGTTGCTCACTTTCACATTCAACTTGCACAAGACTTGATGGGACCAGGCCACATGTAGAGCTCTACTTGGAAACGTGCCTGGAAAATGACTTTGTTAGGGTTTTCATCTACGGTACAAGAGGACTAACATAGTATGTGTCAGAATGAATGTTGCATGAACCAAATGAGAGTATCTGCTTCACCCCATGTTTCAATCTGTGTCCTTTACATTGAACAGTGCCGCATACATGTGTGCTGAGCCTCCGATCTGCGTATTTTCAACTTCCTGCTAGACAGAGAAAATGACTTGCTCACAGTGTGGAAGCAACACTTCTTTTAAAATAACATAAATTTTCTTCTTCTTTTTTTTTTTTTTTTTTTTTTTTTTTTTT